>NC_048219.1:81004762-81079740 GCF_002007445.2 Ailuropoda melanoleuca
AAAAAAATACAGCTACATATTAATTTTGTTTTGAAGGACTAAAATCTTACAAAAGCAGATGAAAGTCTTAATCTGAAACAATATTCCCAGCTTACTTTACCAGATAATTTAAACATTTACTTAAAGCAAAAAAGTAGATTATCTGATTGATACCAAACTTCATGATAAATAATTCAGTAACAATGTGTAGATAATATGTGCTATTCTAGAAAGATTCATTGATCAGTTAAAAATGGACCACACTTCAAACAATGGTGATTTTGGGGGGGAGGGAAAAAAAGAGCTTAAACAATTCATTTACTCACTAAACAGAGATTTAAAACTTTATCTAAAACATTGGAGGTGAATCACTAGCTTCGGGGTAAAGGTTTACAGAGTGCCTACTATGTGCCTGGCATTTCCTAGTTGCTTTACATAATATGCTTGCAGCTGGTGCACAGATTACAATACCTAACATTTACAGACTCCTCTCACTCATGTCCCTTGACCCTCAGAATACCCCTAGGCGCGAACATCCCAGATTTACAGCTAAGGAAACAGAGAACCAGAAAAGTCGATTTGATCGTGGTATCACATCTGTTCTGTGGGCCCTGGCCGAGACTCCAGCCCTTGACTCATCATCTAATCATCATCTGCTATACTAGTTACTCAAAAGTTCTTAGATGTTCCACTGTCCAATTTTAAAATCAAAATCCTACTGGACGACTTTCAATGCTGTGCTCGTCAGATGCCGTTAAGAATCAAAACACACAAAAAGCAAGAATGTTTAAAAGTCCATCGACTGAGCCTGCCGACGTTCAAGCTCCCCGGCTAATCCCGGCGGGAGACAGCCTCGCGTTTCCTCGGGATGAGGCGCTCCCTTTTCCCTGCCCTAGGACTGCCGAGCGCCCCCGGTCCCCGAGGTGAGCGGCGGGGAGGTGCCCGGCCGGGCTCCGCCACAGCCACCGCGGGCCACGAGCGGGGCTCCCAAGGCCTGTCGTCGCGGGGCGCGGGGTCCGACATCGCGCGTCCCTCGGGGCCGGGGAGGAGCCCAGACTGCGGGGCCGGGGCGGACAGCTGCGCCGGCCGGCTCCCGCACTGCCAGCCCGGCTCCCGACGCCCGGCGTGCGACATCTACCGCCGCGAGGGGCCGAGGCCCCCGCATCAGAGCCCGCCCCGGATCGCCTCAAGCCTACCTGCCCTCGGTTTCCACGCCGCCCCGGCGGCCGGGCTGCGAAGCTCCCCTCCTCTCCGCGGAGGCGCCAGGTCTCCGCGTTCCCCACTCAGGGTTGGCTCGGTCCCGCCCCCGCAGGCCCTGCGGAGGCCCCGCCCCTCTCGGCGGAGGCCCCGCCCCCACCCGGCAAAGCCCGGTTTTTATTGGCTCCTCTTCCCACCCCTCACGCTTTGGCCCGTTCCCCGGCACCGCCCGAAAACCGTCGAGGGGGGAACCGCCCCCGTTCCAGTCGGCCTCGGGGCCAGAACCTTGCCCCGGATCTTGGTGGCCCTGACTCCCGCCAAGGCCTTTAGCCAAAGCTCCATTGCAGTCGCCGTGCCTGCGGTCCTACCGGCCCTACGGCGATGGATCTGAACTTTACGTGAAGGTTGACTTCACAGCCACCTGGTTTAATCGAGGAATCCAAATGGCACCTCACTCAAGGAAACCATAAAATTATCTCTTGCCACTGCAATTGCAGTCCAGTGCCAACTTGAAACGTAGACAGATGCAAATAACGCTCCGAACACCTGAGGTTTGAAGTTCCAGAGCAGGGTGCCTTTGATACTCCCAGCGCCTGTGGTCGGCCCCCACGCCCTGTTGTGACACACATGCCTAAGCACTACGCCTGCAACACGCTCGTCCTCAGGTATTTGCGTGGCGCTGTGCCTACTGCGAGCGGCAGCCCAGTTTCACTAAGCCTGCAAGTCGGGATGAGTTGAGTCTGTTTCCCAGGCACTGGCTAAGCACCCCATTCCCACTCCTCCCCACCCCACCCCTCCTCACCAGAGCCTCTTGGATCTGAGGACCAAAAGCTTCCCACATCTGTTCACAGAGAGGTACCAAAATAGAAGACTGCCAGAAAGAGAGGTGTTTGGTTACACATCACAGATGACTGTCACAAGCCAATTTAGCCAAAGCAGTAAAAGCTGCATATCCCACACCGTTGTGAAACCAGGAGCTGTAGACAATGAAACGGGAATTACCTTCTATGGGGGGGGGAGTAATGACAAGACATTTGAAAAATCGTGCCTTGATGAGGAAATAGATGTCAATATTGTTTGCCTAAATTTTGAACAGTGTCGCCCTCCCCAAATCTTTCTATATTTAGAAAATTTCCCAAACAGTTGTCTAAGATGAAATTTTAAGCTAGAATCGTATGATTTTAAAACTTATTTCAAAATTCAAATTGATTTCAGAGTCCAAACTTTGCATTCAGGAAGATTATTTGGCAAAATGAAGCAGATTGAATTCCAAGTACCAAATATGAAACCAAATCTGGCAGGGGTTCTATGGCTGTTATAAAGGAATTAACATGTATGTGTTCTACTGCCCTCTCACGGGTAAGATGGAGATACAACTAATGGTAGTTAATGCCTTTTAAGTCTGAGAATAGAATGTTTAATTTAGCAATCTGTATTATTTTGATGACATGGAGAACAAGGTAAAATAAAATCAGGTTTTCTAAGGTACTTACAAATATTCCACAAACAGAAGTTCAACTTCAGAAACCAGGGAGAGGATTTTTACATTTGGGTTAGTATAAACACGCTGTCAGGCTCACACCCATGCTTATGGCTACCTGTATAGAATGTGGAAACATGCAGGAATTTGCCTTTATTTTTTATTTATTTATTTATTTTTTAATTTTTTATTATGATATGTTAGTCACCATACAGTACATCCTTAGTTTTTGATGTAGTGGAATCTGCCTTTATTTTTTTTTTCCATTTGAAAAGTCAATACTTTCTGAGATGTTTCACAAAATGTTCCTTTTCACATTTGTATCCACCCATCTTATCATTTCACATGTGAACAACTTGAGAATAGGAATGAAATCTTATTCTTGATACCTTTGCTGTCTAAATAGCCCCTGATACTTGAGCTGTTTGATCAGTAATTGTTTATTAATAAATTAAATGAACTATCAGCCCAGCCACTAGATGGCAACACAGTTGTACGGGTAGAAGTATGGTCTAGCTAATTGGAATTCCACCTGGCTGGCCTTGAGAAACAGGCAGGTTTCTAAAAAGTTACATGTGTATCTTACTTTGGTAAGTGAAGTTATTTAAAATGTACAAGGACAGCTGACTATAACTTTCTTGCCAACTATGTCCTTACAGCTAAGAATCCTTTTGTAAGATAAATTCTCCCTAAGCATAATAGCTCGTAAGTATGGATTTTCTATATTGGGCAACACCTGTTTTTGTCTAAGAAGGCCGGTCTTCTGTTGCATCCTGTCAAAAGGACGTTTCAACGGTCTAAGTGCCTCAAGCAAATTTCATTCTATAAACCAAAAGCTTACATTCTCCTAATCACGTCATTTGCTCGAATTTTTGCCCCGCCTCAAGTTATTATTAGTTATCAATAGATTTTAAGGTGGGGCAAGAATAGAGCAAATGTGAGCAAATGTTTTGCCTGAAAGTCATGGAGACTCTGGAGTCAGACAAACCTATGTCCCCAGTTACCACTCAATAAATGCGTCCTTGTGCAGGTTATTACCTTCACTAACCTCAGTTTACTCATCTTCCCCCAAATGAAGATAATATTATCTACTTCATAAAGTGAAAATGATTAAGTGAAATGACGTCAGTGGAATAATATCTAGTACTATCATTGGTTTATAGTAGGGATTCAATGACTGATAACTATTATTATTCATATTCTCCAATGAAAATCTCACCCATAATATTATTTGGTTTATTTAATTTAGTCTCCTGATTTAAGGCCTTCCGAAATTAAATTAAGTTCATAACACCAGGTTTCATAGCGATAGGCCATGCGGATTTGGGCAACATTTGTCTTCCGGATATCATTTCCAATAGGGCCATCCTCAAGGTAATTGTTGCCCAGAAACCTTGCTTTCTCCTGTAAGAGAAAAGGAAGCAGAATGACTGTTGTTTCTTTATCCTGATATAGACTATAATTACATCTTCCACAGAGATTCCTTACTTACATTACTTACTGACAAAAGGAAAAAAATAGACCATGAAAAGCACTCGTCCAGTGCCTCAGCGTGCATGGTCTGCTGAGAACTCAAGTGTATTTTATTTGCCTTGCCAAAGGCAGAGCCAGAGAGATAGAAGACTTCTTTCTAGTCCCTGTCCCTAGTAACAGCATATGATTTGTGTGATAATTTTTCTACATGTGTTCCCCCAGCTATCTTTTCAGTACTCAGTTACCAGATCCTATATGCAGAAGGGCAACCAGTCAAGGACAGGTCTACCTCGTGAGAAATTCCGCACTGCAGAACACTGTTCCTCGCCACTTCACACATGTCACAGGTACTCAGCTTGAACACTTGTGCAGCAATGGCATATTCTTCCATGAGGGGTTCCTTGGATTATTTATTTAAATGCAGCAAAAAAAAATAGAGAAGAAAAGAAGAAAGAGTGTATTAAAAAAAAATAACATGCATCCAGCAGAAAAAGTACAGCGAAATCCCTTGATTTGACTTTAAAGTTCTAGATGGGCAAGAGGGGTGCCTGGGTGGCTCAGTCGGTTAAGCATCTGCCTTTGGTTCAGCTCATAATCCCGGAGTCCCCAGATGGAGCCCCGTGTGAGGTTCTGAGTCAGCTTCTCCCTTTCCCCCTGCTACTCCATCTCCATCTGCTTCTCCTTCTCCCTCTGCTCTTCCCCCAGCTCGTGTTCTCTCTCTCGCTTGCTCAGTCTCTCTCAAATAAATAAATAAATAGATAAAATTCTGGATGGGCAACAACAGTCCCGCCAAACATGCTTGTATTGCTCAAGATTCCGTATGCGTACCTTGGTGAAGTGGAATTGCATTGGGTCATCTGTCGACAGCGAGATCATTAGTCCCTTCTGGAGGAAATCTAAAAAAGGATTTTTGGCATATTCTAGAAATAAGCTGTTGTTACTTAATGGCGACATAGCGATGGGAATCTGGGCTAAGAAAAACAAGTACTGTAACACAGGACTCTGAAAAGGAAAAGTGAAAAACAATATTTAAGGACGTTGAAAAAGGGACACAAACTAGAAGTGTGAAAACCCCACGATCTACCTCAAGTTTTTAGCTTTCAACAAAATGATCACATGTTCTTTAAATCCCTTAGTAAAGAAGAATAATAGTGTTTAAATGGAAATACTATTTAGAATAAATTTATTTGGGATCATCGATTTTCAGAAGCATTGAGTCAAACCAAATGCTTGAGTTGTAACTGCCTAAGATGGTCTTTGTCAGAGAAGAGACTTCACCTTGAAACAGTTTTGTTTTGTTTTGTTTTTTCTCTACGAGAAAGTTCTGACTCTCAAAAGAGGCGTTTGAAAACATGCTATAACAAATCTGGTGGAAACCCGTTTAAGGTAAGCCAAGTGCCTCTGAATTATCCCTTGTCAGAGTTCTAAGATGAAAGTCCAAAAATCTGTATTAATTCATCCCTGCCACTAACTGGTTAGGTAATCGAGCAGCTCCTTTGACTTCTCTGGTCTCTGTAAAATGAACTGCACTTCATAACCTCAAAAATCTTTTTTGCTCTGCTTTCATTTGATTCTAGTGTTGATAATAACTTGTGACAGAACGATAAGGAAAAAAAAATTACTTCTCTAGCTCCAATAGAAAAAATATTCGGAAGAGAGCCTCCAACTCACCTTTTTTAAATTCAGGCCATGAGAGATATTATCTGCTGTCATGAATGCTGTCATGAGATGGGTGAGAGCCCCAGCTTCCCCACAGTGAGGTCGGAACAGGAATGTGTTCATGCCTCGTTCCCTAGGGAAAGGGAACTGCCTTAGTGATCACAGGTGGCTGACTAGGACCTGGCAGCAATGCTGGGCAGGGAGTGATTTACAAGAAAATCTGGTAGAAAAAAAGTTAACACTCTGAAAGGGAGTGGGGGCATCTAAAGGATTCAGTAAAACTGGCAATTCCAAATTATAATCTTAATTTTTCCTGACCACAGACTTCTGAAAGAAGAGGCAGCAAAGGGTATGAGGGTATGGAGGAAAGTCAAGATCTGATTACCTTCAGTTTCAAGAGGAAATTTACCAATGTCACCAAGTCCCCCTTTCTCCTGCTCACGCTTTTGAGGGGGGAAATGTTTCCAGAAAACCCTGTTGTAATATTCCTCTATTCCTTACCCACGTATATCAAGAAGGGTAACATGTATGGAGCTTTATAATACATGACACAGTGATTAGTATCAGTTCCTAAACTTCCAAAGAAAAGGAACTGTGAAAGTTCCTGAAGGCTCCAAAATGCCCATTCCTGCTACCAAATAAAGAAAGAAACCAAACAAAAAGACAAGGGAAAGATGTGTCTGATTTGGGCCGGTCAGAAGGATCCCAGCAGGGCAGTGGGCTGACCACCCAGGGTGCCAATGGCTGAGCGGAGCTGTGTCAAATAGAATCCTCTCCTTCCCGGAGCCTGGGTGGCTCCGTTGGTGAAGCATCTGCCTCCGGCTCAGGTCATGATCCCAGCGTCCCAGGATCGAGCCCCACATTGAGCTCCCTGCTCAGCAGGAAGTTAGCTTCTCCCTCTGCCCCTCACCCCACTCTCGTGCTCTCTCTCACTCTCTCTCTCAAATAAATAAGTAAAACCTTAAAAAACAAGAATCCTCCCCTAGCTCCCGTTCTCGTCCGTCTACTTACTTTCTCAGGCTGTTGAGCACTGCGATGTTTGCATACATGTAGTAGGCGTAGTAGGTGTAAGATGGATTCTTTTCTATTGTCCACTCCTGGGGCCTGGGGCTCTTGGAGGAGAACATGTGTCCACTGTGTTTGGACTCATCATCTACACTGTCGAAGCCAGTAATCTGTCCGGAACAGGGAGCCATGCAATGGGGTCAGTCTGCCTGTGGGATCCCAGTCCTCAGACAAACTTTCAGCTCCCAAAGGCAAGGACCGAACGTCAGAGATAAGCAGCAAAAATGAATCACAGCTACATGGGAGTACTGGTTCATGCACAGCGTCAGTTAGGCCTAACAGGTCATGCTTACATGCTTGAGGAAGACACTGAGGTCTGGGTGAGCCTGAGGGTTGATGGTGGCCTCAAACACCGGCATGAAAATATTCTCCAGCATCTTTCCGAAGTGTGGAAGGAAATTCTTAGATCGAAACACATCACTAGAGGCGAGAATGAAGAGAATTCAGGAAGAAAGTACTTTTAGGATTGGTAGCCCCTGTATGAGGGCATCAAATACCATGTTCAGGAAAAGACTGTGTCCATTCTAGGTACACTCTTCTTGGTTACCCATAAAGAGGGAGTCAGTTTAGAATGGGCGTGGAGATACAAATGTCTTGCTGAACCAGTTGTCCCCATCTCTTCTACAAACCCTCTGTGGCAAAAATATTAACCTTCACAGCTAAGTCCAGATAGAATATGAAGAGTATAGGAACTATGTCACACAAGAGTCAGTGATTTACTTGTGGTGTATAAGATGGTGAGCGTGAAATAGTTACTAAGAACACTTCTGGGGACGCCTGGGTGGTTTAGTTGGTTAAGCGTCTGCCTTCAGCTCAGGTCATGATCCTGGGGTCTTGGGATCGGGCCCCGCATTGGGCTCCCTGCTCAGTGGGGAACCTGCTTCTCCCTCTGCCTCCCTCTCTCTCTCTCTCTCTCCCTCCTTCTCTGACAAATAAATAAATAAATAAATAATTTTTTTAAAAAAAGAACACTTCTGATATGCTGTAGCCAGGGACAATCTAACAAACTCTGATATAGCACTAAGTATATGCTATTCACTCTTTTAAGTAGCCAGAAATATTAGTGAATTTAATTCTCATAACCACACAATATGTTAAGTACCATTATGACCCTATTTAAAAAAAAAAAATAAGCAAGCTCTATGCCTAATGTGGGACTTGAACTCACCACCCAGAGATCAAGAGGCACATGCTCTCCTGATTGAGCCAGTCGGGTGCTTCCCATTTTAAAGATGATGAAACCAAGGCACAGAGAGCTCATGAAACTTGCCGAAGGTCACACAGCTAATAAGTGACAGAACCAGGATTCAAGTATTGCCAGTCTAGGTCCAGAGTCCATGCTCCAAACTACTGTAGCTACTGCCTCTCTGCTATAATGATATAATACGGGAAGTTCTACCCCAGTCAAAAAAGTTACTGTTTTGGCTAAAGACACAGGAAAAAACTCCTGTGTTGCCAGAGCACACAGGACACAGGGGCAGGTGGCCAGAAAATATATAAACACTTAAGTTCGATAAAAGATCAATGATACTGAGCATCCCTGAGGGCAATGAGTAATTAGCAGGCGGTAATATCATTGATAAATTACTCATTGATTATGGAGAACTTGAGCACTTGTAGACGATCGGCAGATGGTAGTAGGGGTTCTGATACAAGAAAGCTACATCCCAGTCCAGATAAGCATGGGAAAGAATGAACTGGACACAGAGAGGAAGACCAAGAAAAAGAAAAAATAGAATCAAATGTACATAGTTGTTATCCTAGCTAAGTTTTAAATATTCTCGAAAGTTGTTTTGTGATGTGCCTAAAGTCCTGTGTTAAAAAAAAAACCCAAAAAACCCAGTTAAAGAACTGGACTGAAATCATCTTCCTAACTCCTGTCTCTGGTCAAGAGTGCTGAACCCGGCGTGGACAAAACCAGGCACCCAGGACCCGGTTCTATGTGCCGCTATAACAAAGCTTGTTGTGACTGCATATTCCTCATTCGTGTGGAGGAGGTCTGACAGGTGGGATGAAGCCAGGCTTTAGGGTCTCCGATGGGAAGGTACGTACTAGATCCTGGGGACCTGGATCATCCACGTCATGTTGGGGCAGTAGATGCGGTTACGGACGAACCAGCTGGACAGTTTGCTCCACTCGTTGGGACTGCGGCCGTAGATTGACAGGCGGGGCTCGGCGTGCTGGTACTTGGCCTCCACCAGGTCTGCACCTACCTCCTGCAAAGCCAAGAAAGGAGTCCAAAGTCAGGAATTCCCACAAGTCCCTCAGGCGGTCTAAATCTGTGGGATCTAGGGACAGGAGGTAGTTACTAAGAAGAACAGACCATGTGTGAAAGGAAGCCGGAGGGAAACTATTCCAGGTTAAGATCTAAGGAAATTGAGGGGCGCCTGGGTGGCTCAGTCGGTTAAGCATCTGCCTTCAGCTCAGGTCATGATCCCGGGGTTCTGGGATTGAGTCCCGAGTTGGGCTCCCTGCTCAGTGGGGAGTCTGCTTCTCCCTATGCCTCTGTCCCTGTTCCTGCGCGCTCTCTCTCTCTCTCTCTCTCTCTCTCTCTCGTGCTACTCTCTCTAATAGATAAATAAAATCTTTTAAAAAAGATCTAAGGAAATGGAGAGATGTCGGGAATCTTATCAGTAAGAGACGGATGAGGCATCATGGAGGCTAGAGAGTGAAAAAGTCAGACAAAGGACGATGAGCTATCCTATCCGAGGCACCTGCAAAAGACATTCAATTTTACTTATGCCTCCTACTTTCTAAAACACACATCTCCCAAGCCCACTATGTCATTCCTATGTCCTAGTGCTCAGGCCATGAAGATGAGGGTGGATTCCGATCCCACCTCTTTCCAGGCTTACAACTCCCAGAGCCTGAAAGAGTCCTTAATCAGTCCCAAATCCACACCCTCAGCTTCTCTAGCCCAGGCATAGAAGTCTTTAAAAATCATTACAGTGGACATTTCCAAAGAAATTCTTATATTCATTTCCATGGTGCTTGACCCCAGGGATAGTACACTTCCTCCTTCTTCCCTTTTCCTCCTTCCTTCCCTCCCTCCTTGCTTCCTCCTCTTTTCTCTCCTTCCTACCTTTCCTCCCTCTCTTCCTCCCCATCCTCAAGAACCAGGCCAGGTACCATAGATCTGGTTGGTTCCTCCTCACCTTGATGATAGTGGCAAAATATTCTCCGTCAATATAATTGTCTGTCTTTAGGTAGAGGTCTCGTAGCTCACTTGCTCCTACAGGATTGTATTTGTCATTGAACTTATCAAAACGCTGGAAGGTCTGGCGTCCCTGAATCAGGAAACAGGAGCACAAGTGTATCATTATACGTAGGACATGGGTATGATGGGACATATGGGACATAGAGAGCTAGGGAAGAGCCACCAGGAACAGGGGCCTGGGAACAGGGGAAGGGGTTGGGCTCCAAGAATGGAATCTGGGACAGTTGACAATGAGTGAACCTCAAAATTGTCTGTGGGTGCTTTCAGCCAGCAGGGTCAGCTGACATGGTTAAGAGAGCTCTGAGAAGGGGGGGAGTTTGTAGGAGAAAGGCATGCAGGGTTCTCAGTGCGAGCATGAAACTGACATGATCTTTTTCAACCTACAGCATGAACATCCAGGGAATCAACAGTCAGGTCATAGGGATGCATTTTTAATCTGGCAAAAAGTTCCTTTAGGGTCAGATTTTTCTCCTTGGTGCTGTAGACCACTCTGTCAGCATCAATCTGGTAAGATTTCTTAATGAAGCGCAGCAGATGCTTCTGGTTCATGCAAGCAGCTGCATGGATGTGAGTGTCCACCTGTGTGTATATTCAGAGGAAGAAAACCAACAATCAGCCTTAGTCCTGCTGCTCTGTTAGAGGCTATGGTGCCTGCAAACCCCGCTGAGGCAGGAGAAAGGACTAAATAGAGGGGTGTGACTGACAGCTGGTAAACGTGGCCCAGCAGAAAAGAACCCATAGCACCTCTTCGTACCCTTGCAAGAATGTGACAGATTAGATGGATGTAAGAATAATGCCCATTTCTCTTGGATATCTGTGCACCCAATTTACTCCCTACCTTTAAGCCACATAAAATTCTTAGGGACCATTCTCCACCCCCAAAACGAAGTAGCTACCACAGCTTTCACCCTGAAGGGAGAAAGGATCAAAATGACGAAGCCATGGCCCAGTGATGGGATTTATGAGTTGGATATTTTCATGATTACTATTTTATAAGCTGGAAACTTGATAGATTAATTCACCCAAGCTTATACAGGCAGCTGAGCCAGGATTTGGTCCCAAATATCTGCTCATCTATTGTCTATCCCCACTTCTTGCAATCACTTGAATGGTCAGAACACATCTTGGAAGTGTTTCTAAATTGATTAGTTTTCCATTGTCCTTAGTGCATTTTATACTCACAGTCCTCTTGTGAGCTGGACTGAGCAGATGTACTTCCCAATTTCACAAATGAGGAAACTGAAACTCAGAAATATTTAATCACTTCCCCCAATATCTTAGAGTCGGGAAGTAGAAGAAAAAGGACTAGAATAAAGATCTTCCAAATCCTTGAATGGCAGTTTTTGAGATTTCATTTGTTTTTGTTATTTTTGTTGTTCATGATCATGGTAACTTTTTGTGGCAGGAATGTGGTAAACCTTTCTGCGTGGAAAACAATAGAAATGGCATTTTAACCTTCTAGAATCATTCATCTGGGTTCACTAAATCCACTGGACCTGCAGGAATCTTACAGTAACCAGAAAAACAGTATCTTTCTTGCCCCACTCAAGAACTAATTGGATTAATGTTTTTGCCCAGCAGTGACCTCCGAGCAGTGCAATGTTTACCTTCCTGCAGTTATAAAAATCTCGGTGGGGGTTGTTCTTCAGCTCCTTTAACTCATCCATCTCGTTGAGCATCTCATGCACCTGGAACTTGGACGAGAGGAACTTCAGGCGCCGGTGGGTATAGGTCTTACTGTGAAAAATTAAATCACATAATTCTGAAACATTCAGACACTTAAGGAAAACAGACACAATTTCAAAACCATCAGGACCCTTAATACTTATAAGAAACAATTACTGGAACAAACATTTCAGTGTGCAGTTAATCTCACTTGAAAAGTATTGGTCTCCGGGGCTCAATCTTTTCCTCAAAGTTGGACAGATTAATGAGGGAGGATTTGGAAAGGCATTTAAAAGCCAGGGGAGAGGGGCGCCTGGCTGGCTCAGTTGGAAGAGCATGCGACTCTTAATCTCAGGGCTGTGAGTTCAAGCCCCACATTGGGTGTAGGGGTGACTTAAATAATAATAATAATAATAATAATAATAATAATAATAATAATAATGCCAGGTAAGACAACATTGCTCAAGGCTAAGGGCCCCGGCTTGGAAGACGGCACATTCGGGCTTGAATCCTGGCTCAGCCAGCTGTGTAACTTCGGGTACATTACTTAACTCATCAAAGTCTCAGCTTATAAAACTGCAATTATAAATGTACCCACCTCAGGGAATGATGGTGAGGAGGGAGGAAATAATGTACATGAAGGTCCTCACATAGTGTTTGAATATAGTAAGCACTTAGTAAATACTCATTCTTACTCTAAGTAGTAGTAGTCATAGTAGTGGGGGTGGGGTGGTGGTAGTAGTGGGGGCGGCGGCGGTGGTAGTGGTGGTGGTGGTGGTAGTGGTCGTGGTGGTAGTAGTGGGGGGTGGAGGCCGGGAGTAGTGGTGGGAGTCGTAATAGTTCAGGCATCATTAAACACTTACACAGGTCCTTGGGCAATTAAAGCAAGTAAAAAATTCATATCATCTAAGAAGGTGTCCATATTTAGATAAGGAAGTGGCTTGGGCTCATCTTTGCTGATGGCTGCCTCATTAGGATAGACGTAAACTATGCCGTCCTTCATTTTGAGGTGATAACCGAGATTTTCTGGGAGGTCATCTGTTCGGAAGGGGTCTTCTCCTTTCTTCACAGGAGGGGTAAAGACTTTTTCAATAAAACACAGAGTAATAGATCAAGAAATAAGATACATGGCCACATAAAAATAACCAAAATATGAAATGCTGTAAGATCTCATTAGTCTGGAATCCTGTACGTCATAAGCTATAATTATCCAGGACTAAGCTAAAGTTTATTTTTATATTATTTTCCAAAGGTGACTAAATTAGTGTAAAATAGATTGTATCTATGTAAGAATGATTTTCAAGTTCTTTAGAAGTACTGTTCACATAATTGATATACTACTTACAAGCAATCTTATTTACTTTATCTTATTAAGTTATCAAAGGCTTCTTGTTTAGAATATTTTATTAGCTTATGAGATAATTGCAAAGAAAAGTCGAACTACAGGTAAAAAGTAGAATTTGGATCTTTTCCTTAAAAAAAAAAAACCCCTTCACTGAAGGTCTTAATGTAGATCGGTTACTTTTTATTTTTTTTATTTTTTTTTTTAAAGATTTTATTTATTTATTCGACAGAGATAGAGACAGCCAGCGAGAGAGGGAACACACAGGGGGAGTGGGAGAGGAAGAAGCAGGCTCATAGCAGAGGAGCCTGATGTGGGGCTCGATCCCATAACGCCGGGATCACGCCCTGAGCCGAAGGCAGACGCTTAACCGCTGTGCCACCCAGGCGCCCCTAGACTTTCTATTTTAGAGCGGTATTAGGTTCGTAGTAAAATTGAGCACCAAGTGCACAGTTCCCATACCCTCCTACCCCCACACAGGCACTGCTTCCCCGCTCTCCACACCCTCCACCAGAGTGCGACGTTTGTCACAATGGATGAATGTAACACTGGCAGGTCATTAATCACCCGAAGTCCATAGTTTACCTTGGAGTTCACTCATGGGGTTGTGCATTCTATGGGTTTTGACAAATGTATGATGACACGTATCCACTCATAGTATCATACAGAATAGTCTCGCTGCCCTAAACACCCTTTGCACTCCACCTAGAGTGGTTTTAATATAAATGGAAATATAAAATAATTTCTTACTATAAGAATTACAGTTCTTGTTATATTACCCACCTTTTTTTTGAAGGTATAGAAAGAGCTGTTTTTATTTTTTATTTTAGTTTTTATTTTTCGTTGTGTTCAGTTAGCCAACATACAGTGCATCCTAAGTTTTTGTTGTAGAGTTCAGTGATTCATTAGTGGTGTGTAACACCCAGTGCTCATCCCAACAGGTGCCCTCCTTAATACCCATCACCCGGTTCCCCATCCCCCCAATCCCCTCCCTTCTGTAACCCTCAGTTTGTTTCCCAGAGTCCAGAGTCTCTCCTGGTTTGTCTCCTTCTCTGATATTACCCACCTTTTAAAGATTTTACAATCTCTGCTAAAGGAATTGAGAAGGGATTTTGTGGGTAAATGTCCCTTCTTTCCATGCTAATAATTTCAGTCTAAGAAAGCCAAGAACAAATTCTATGCTGTCACGGCCTAGAAGGCACTTAGCCTTTTACTTTCAACAAGTATGTGCCCAAGGCAGCAGGAAGTCTCCAGTTTGCAAGTGATGACTAATGGCCAGAGTGGGTAAAATGAGATAGAAAGAAAAAGTCACTCGTTTTCTATTCAAAACTGGGAGCTAAGGAACATGAGAGAAGTGAAACAATATGTTGCAATGTTATATCTTAATTTTCAAATCTTTATTCTTAAACATCCCAGAGAGATAAAGCATAATTTAGAAGAAACAAAGGCAAAACAGATATCCTAAATGTCAATATTATAGAAAAATAAGTAAACCAATTACCAAACGGGATACATGTTTAAAATGGTTTTAATATTAAAAGGAATCATAGAGAAGAAGTGGCAGAACTGGAAATCTTTCATGATGTAACAATCTGAAAGTTCAGAAACACTTTAATATTTGCCTCCCTTGAAATTTCAATCCTAGAAGTATAATCTGAAAGATGTAAAGCAACTACACAGAGATGTTTATATTAAGCCATTTATTGTAGCCTTATTGGAAATAAATTTTTAAAAGTCAGAAATCTAAATGCCTAAAAATGAGAGTTGGTTAAATAAATGATGACACAGTTACCCAACAGAAATCTGTGAAGTTCTTAAAATCTGATTATTGAAAAAAGGTACTTCATCTACGGCAGAAAGTAAAAAGGGAGATATGTAAACAAAGTACTATGGAAAGTCAAAACATACAGCTTAGATTTATCCGGAGGTTAAAGCAAGGCAGGAAATGATGGTATGTGGGCTGCACATTGAAGGATGAAGTTGGATCTGGACATTTGGACGTACAGAGAAAAAGTGAACTGTCCCCCTGTTCGGGCACAGGGCACAGCATGACAACAGTATGGGGGCAAGAAAGTGCTGAACCAAGTGGAGGACAGGAAATACGTCCCACCAGAACAGAGGTGGAGCAGATAAGCTAGATGTATAAATAGGTTGAGGGTGCAGGTCCAAAAATCAATAAAGAAAATGTAGTTAGGAGGACAGCTCATGGTAGGCCTTGAATGCCAGGCTAAAAATTGGACTTAACTTTGTAAGTAATGGGCAGCAATTAAAGGTTTTGGGTGGGAGAAGGATATGCTCAGATCTGTGTTTTAATAGCTGGCACTAACGTGAATATGAGCCAAAAGGGAGTGAGATTAGAATTTAACAGAGAAGCTCAGAAACTATGGCAATAATCTGGACAAGGAGAAATATAGGCCTAAATTAGGGTTCGGGGAATAACAAAAAGGGGAGATTTGGAGAGATATTGTACGGAATTAATCATGCAATTGTGCACGTGGGCAGGAGAGACGATGGAGTCAAAGATGACAATGATATTTTTAGATCGGACTATTTATACAGTAGTCCCTCCTTATCCATAGGGGATATGTTCCCAGACCCCCAGTGGATGCCTGAAACTGTGATAATACTGAACCCTGTATGTACTATGTCTTTTCCTATACCTACATACCTATTAATGGGCTACTGGTCTATCAACTTACTCATTTTTGTATAAATTAGGCACAGTAAGAGATTAACAACAACGATAACAAAATAGAACTATTCTAACAATCTGCTGTGATAAAAGTTAGGTGAATGTGATCTCTCTCAAGATATCTTTTTTTAAAGATTTTATTTATTTTGGGAGAGAGAGTGAGTGTGAGTGGGGGGAGGGGCAGAGGGAGAAGAGAGAGAATCTCAAGCAAACTCCCCGCTGAGCATAGAGTCTGACGCAGGGCTCGATCTCACGACCCTGAGATCATGACTCGAGCTGAAATCAAGAGTTGGATGCTTAACCAACTGAGACACCCAGGTGCCCCTCTCAAAATATCTTATTGCCCTATGCTCACCCTTCCTCTTATGATGATGTGAGATGATAAAATGCCTACGTGAGATGAAGTCAGTGCTTGCTGTAGGCATTGTGACGCAGCATGAGGCCACTACCGATGTGACAATAAATCAGGAGGATCATCTGTTCATGGACCTCAGCTGACCTCGGGTGACTGAAGCCGCAGAAAGCCAAACCATGGATGGGGGGGGGAGCTACTGTAATCCAGGAGCATACCTGATATTTAGTAGTTAAACCTAAAGATCAATTTCATACACTGCATAAGAAAATTACTTACCTGGATAGAAGCTCTCATTTGCTACCGAAACCTCACCGTCAATGTTCCGCAAGTACTTGGAAGGGGTTTTAGGGAACCTCTGAAATGACTTCTGCATATACCTCTCCCGTATACACAATGCCCTATATAGACCTTTGCAAACCATTTCAAAGTCTTCAACTGTAACCTGCCAAGAAAATGTCAGAGTATCAGAGTCACTCCTGTGAAAATCCAAGAAGCCAGTAAAGTTTGTCTTTGGTACGACCCCACTCCCCTGCTTTTGCTGCCCATGCTGAGCCTTGCCTGCCCACACGGCTGCTTCCGACTTTACTTGGGCCCTAGGGTCTTTCTCCAGGAGCTGGTCCAGAAGTTTTTTCAACTCTTCCGTTTCTACTGAAATTCGCCTGTTCTGCAAGTCTTTGCTTATATCGTCTGGTGCTTGTTTGGGGGTTTTGCTAGAAAGCAGTGACTATCAAGCAGATGTGGTTGAAAGATTCTATTCTAACATGGAGAATACTTTCTTCCTTCCAGGTACCACATGGATGTTTTATGTATGGACTTCTGAAGACAGTATCTCAACTGAAAGATGATGTGACTCTCATGTGAGAATTCAAACTGCTTTTTTGGACAGTGAGGGAAATATTCAGGGATGAATCAAGTGTCACATATCCCTCCACCCCCGTCATGAATATACTGCCTTCTGCAGTTAGAAATGGATCAGAACATCATCCTTTTTTTTGGATGGTTTTAAACTCCTTTAAAAAAAGATTTATTTATTTATTTATTTATTTATTTATTTATTTATTTGAGAGCAAGAGAGTGTGGGGAGGGGCTGAGGGAGAAGGGAGAATCTTTAAGCAGACTCTACACCGAGCACAAAGCTTGACGTGGGGCTTGATCCCAGGACGCTGATATCAGGACCTGAGCCCAAACCAAGAGTCAGACACTTAACCAACTTCCCCACCCAGGCACCCCTCTTTTGGATGGTTTTAAAGAGAATTTTACCCGTGGCTAAAAATAGCAAGATTCTAGAGTCACATTTTCTTAGAACTGCTGGAAATTTCAGCATTCAGCCAACAGCCACACCTGGTTCTTCAAAGACTCCAGGCCATGGTTTCAGGTGCCCTCCAGCTTTCAGAGGAGAAACAGCTACTCCCCGACTTCTGTGAACCCTGTCCTCCCTCCCATCTTCTTTCTTTTTATTTTTGTTTCTACCAAGCACAGAGGTATCAAGTTTGTCTCTTAATTTTTATGGTGTTTTTTTTTTTTAACTCTGGAGGTCTCCCTGTGTCTATTAAACATCTTCTTTCAGTTATTCACCATCTAAAATGCCTGCCATTTGCAGAGCACCCATGTTATCAACAAGAATCGTGTTTGTTTCCTTGCTCTGACACTTTTAGGTATCTTGGGACTGACCCTAAGTGGGTCAGTTACATGAGAAGGGGGCTTAGGACGGGTCATTAAAACTATATTTGGAGCCCAGACTGATAGCTAACCATCAGTTTCACCAATATGATGCTGATTCTGCAAGTCCATGTGGCAGAGATTTATTAATTGCCCAACTGTTCTGGATAGGACAGGAAGGTCAAGTTGCTTGTGACATGAGTTTACTATCCTTGTGGCATAACTAGAGTCTATTCCAGGCAATAACGTACTGTGTAAGCATCCGTAATGAAATCGGAGATGACCATTGGTCAAAAAAAAACAATAGCCCCGTTCGAATTTTCTAGCCTGTCTTTCATCTTCCTTCTTTTCTCTGGGCTCTCCACTCTTCTCATCTCCCTTTCTTTCCTCCCATCTGTTTTCTTTGATTGGTTTATGCTACCCGCAGCCCTTCTCTCTAGTCTAGGGCTGCCCAAGAGCCCCCTGTGCTTCCCGAGGCTCCCTGTCCTGCTTTGTGATATCCTCAGTGAGAAGAGCCCCCCAGCTGTTCTTATGGTCTCTGTGCCCAAATTTGTCTAGCGTATTCTGTAACACACACTGCATTCTACAGAATATTCTCCATGTGCAAGCAAATGAGATAAAGGAGGATAAATTATGTGAGATGATGAAGCAAAACAGAAATATAAGGTAGAGCATATTGGTGTGGAGAGGCAATAAGGGAGTAACAGAGGACAAGTTAGCTAACACCTTCCTCACTAGGAAGGGGAGGAAGGCAAGGAAGCTGAAACAATCAAGCTGTGTCTTCCCAGCAGCTGCATCTGAGGGGCAAGGAGCCACTCACCCCCGAGGCATAATCGCCAGTGATCTGCACTCTCTGGAAATCAGGCACCGTCTGGTAGGTTGGAGACGAAGAAATGTATTCGTCGATGTGGGACAGTTTGGTGGAAGATGTTTCACTTTGTGGAATGGCCAAATTAACGGTCTTCCGTCCATGGAAACGTTTTTTCCTGGGTTTGAAATGCAAAAATAAAAGGATTTAACTTTGGCTTCATTGGGAGTTTCGTTGCGATAGATTGATGTTTCACTGTTCAATTTCATTTTGAGGACAAAAAAGGGAAAATTAAAATGTCAGCGGGGAGTCAGAAACAGGATCCAACCATATGGGAAGAGGCATCACATGACTGTATTCCCTTCTTCCCGGTATCCCTTGGAACCATGGGCCTTCGGGAACATGCTAGAAGGCTTTCAGCATGACCTTGGTCTTCACAGGCAGTCTGCTCCTAGCAGTTGAGGAGGTCTACTGTTTTCTTCCTGTAGTCATTGGTAACCTTGCCCTAGCTTATTCAGTGCTGGGGTGGGGGGTATTGGGGAGCGGGAAGAATTCTTAGCTCTGGCACTGTTCTCCTCCGAGTTGAACTGTCATTCAGACACACTGAACCATATGCCCTGACACTTCCCCCTCCTGTGTCCCAGTGTCCCAGCAATCCCCTTACACCGCTTACCTCTTGCCCTCTATGGAGGTGGACGTGGCCTCCAGGTGGAATATGTGTGCTTGCATCTCATGATGAGAAATTGGGCAGATTTCATCCACATCAAAGGGGGAAATCTCATGACGGCCTCCCTCATCTTTGACTTCAGAGGCGAACACTTTTTCAGCAAAGCTGCGTAATGCATCATCGATTTCTAAAAGAGGTTTTCATGGGTTAGTATTTAAGCCCTTTGTCAGAGGTCATCAGAGAGTTCCTGCTATGTAAGGCACAGGGCTAAGGACTGTCCTGGGGGCGTGGCTCCCCTGTACTCTAACCAGTGTCCCAGAAACATGTCAGAGCTCAATGCCTGCTCTCTTTTTAGAAGTTTCTGGGTGGGTAGCTTGGAAATCCATTCTCAGAGACACGGGTCAGATTCTTACGGCACATCTCAGGAGGTCCTAAAGAGGGACTGGCTTCTTGCAGGACTAGCACCTCGTCTAAGATCACCTGTTTCTGGCAGGGCTAAATCTGACTTCATAGACCATGCAACAGAGTCCTTCTCATTAAACTGGTGGAGTTTTTCTGATGCTTGTGAAGATGTGAATAGGATTGTCAGTCCTTGGAGTTTTTCTTCCTAAAGAGAACCAAGGATCTAGGTAGTTCTGAGAAATAAATGTGTCCTTTGGGTTTTTCTTCCTCATAGAACAGATACTGTGTTTCCCTCACACATTATTTCAAATCCTGACAACCTGATGATATGCTGGTATGTGGGGGAAGGGAGCCACTGAAATTTACTACTAGTGTTGGGAATCCCATTTCTTGTGGACACCTGGACCTCCATGATAAATGACCCTTAGAAAACCAGTTTTACTTTTACATGCTTTAATATGCCCATCCTTTTTCTTAAGTTTATTTATTTATTTATTTTAAGTGATCTCTACACTCAACGTGGGGCTCGAACTCACAACCCTGAGGTCAAAGGTCACATGTTTTTCCAACTAAGGTGCCCCTTAATATTCCCATTCTTAGAATGGGCAGAGGGGTGAACTTAACTTGGCAATGACTAACCCCAAGAGTCTCAGGATGTAAGAGAACTAATTTCATCTTATAGGATGGGAATGGCCATCAAATATCTTCTGTTAAGTTCCATTGCATTTTCCACATACCGAGTTGTTTCATCATTACCTCTAATACTTCTAAAATCTCTTGGTATTTCCAGAAAAGATCAGGTAGCAAATAATGAGAATGGCAGACAGCTAGCTATTTGAAGCAACGGGAGAAGACAGAACATTCTTCATATGATGACAGAGCAAACTGCATGCAGAGAGGAAGATCCCCTCCCTTCCACCCCGTCAGTATCGATACAGGTCTCCAAAATCCCACATTTTCAATTTTAACCTAAGTAAGTGTAATGCGCTCAAGTCACTGTTGTGCACTTACCAATACGTTCACCTTCCTCTGTCTTAGTTTCCTTATCTGTAAAGTGGTAAGACTGATACGTACAAAACCTCATTCATAGGCTGTCGTGGTAATGTACGTGAAAGTGCTTTACAGAGGCTAAAGCACCAGCTCAAACTGAGTAATGCAATTTGGTAGCATTGGTCAGACAGCTATGCGGTATTGGGGGTTAGCTTTGGGCTACTAAGGAAATGACAAATGATATGACTTAGTTTAGGCTGAAGCATACATTGGAAATGATAGCAATTGATTCATAACTTCGCCAACACTGTCAGGTCAGCCTGCTTTCCAAACCTGGCTCATCCCAGGAGAACAACAGATATCCACTCTACTGGCTGAACTTCATGTGTCTGTTTGCTTCGTTCAACTCAAGCACTGCCTGAAACTGAAAACTGTCTTCAGATGCTCTGGAGTAGTTCTTTGACAAGTACCACAATCCACAAAGGACAAAATGGAACTCTAAGTAGATACATTTGATAGCCTGGGAATGCCTCCCCACCCCACTACCAACTGATCCCCAGAAATTAGTATCATTCCTCTATGAGAATCACAAGCAAGCGCATGTGCCTCAAGGATGGATGGCAAGCAGAAGTTAGAAGAGGCTTCATGCACCACGAAAGGCAAACAGATATAGGCTAGTTGGATATGATGATGAGGAAGAGGATGAGGGTGAGGATGGAGATGGAGATGAGCTTAGGGATGAGGACGAGGGTGCAACTGGCTTGTCACGGTGGGTCTGTGGCAATGCTGCTGGAGGCCTCAGGAAGGACACCAGGGAAGTGGATGCCCAGAAACCAAATCCTACTTGCTCGAAATCTGGCTCTTACAGAACAAGCAGTCATTATCCGGGACTGCACATAACCATTTGTTTCATATTTTTAAACATTATTGTTTTTACTGAGGTTGCCTCTCCCTACACCACTATAGACAGTTGAAAAGTAGAAACTCTACTGTCAAGAAGTGGTTTACACGATGCCCCCAAATTATATGGTTGATGTCTCCTTCCACTGAATCAACCAGTTGTTTTGACTTCATGCAACCACAGCTGCAATTTGACTCTGAATTCAAGAACTCTGCCTTTCAAAAACATTTCTGGGAGTGGTGATGACTGTGGGAAGGAAAGAGTGAAACTGGTATTTCAAAAGATGAGTAGATAAGATTCGGTGACAGTCGGAATTCATGGAATAAGGGACAGATGACTCCCTTGGGTCTGTATAGATAACTGTTGAGTTCTTTTTTGAGCATATTATGTGTGCAATGATGGAGCATCAGAGTGGAACTATCTTGAGGACGGGACATCTACATTTACATATAGAATCGACGAGAGAATAGAAACAAGTAATAGAATGACGAAGCCAGAACACTGAACTCGGAGTGAGAAAAAGTGTCAGTGGAGGCTGGATGGCCTTGGGCAAACCACATAATCACAGGGAGCCCCGGTGTTCATCATCATAACAGGAGAAAGCTAATAATAATAATGTCAACTTCGGAGAACTGTTATAAAGATTAAACAAGAAATCCTTTAAAAATTACACAGTACTATAAAGAAGTTGGGAATTACTATTATTAACATGGGAAGTGCAAGATTCTTGAAAAAGGAATATCATGCTTGCCTCTTCACTCAACAGATCCAGAAAAGCATGCTTATTTCCCAGCAGTGCTTCGGGGGCGCGTAGGAAAGACAGGTCGTAGGTGTTTCATCCGCCACTCTCATCCCATAGAGGAACTCCAAGGCAGACCTACTATCCATCAGCTAAAGGACAAGTCTCATTTGAGATGGAGGGGATATAGAGTTACAGTCCATCTAAAGAGATTTTATTTTATGTGGTCACAAATATTTACCATGAAATGCTTCGCTTTGGAGCCGAGGATTTCCTAAGGCAAGACTCAGGAGACCCTTGGTTAATCTATATCTAAACAAGAACATCATTTTATTTTAAAACATCAAATGAACGCCCCCATGAGATTCTCTTTAAAAAATGGGGGTTTTTTTGGAGTCCAGAAAATCCATGAGTTCATTTGCAATGCTATGGAATATCTATGGTCATCATTAATCTTTTTTTTTTAAGATTTTATCTATTTATTCGAAAGAGAGAGAGAGAGCACAAGCAAGGGGAGGGGCAGAGGGAGAAGCAGACTCCCCGCTGAGCAGGGAGCCCGACTCAGGGCTCAATCCCAGGACCCTGAGATCATGACCTGAGCCGAAGGCAGACGCTTAACCGACTGAGTCACCCAGGCATCCCTGGTCATTATTAATATTTGTTGGTTTTCAATGGTATCACTTAATAAACACTGCTGAAAAATACTCATGTTTCTGAATTAACGAATAGTACCATTTTTTAAATTGATACTTTGGCAAATAGCAGGAAAAGTAGTCCAAAATACTCACGTTTTTCTTTAGCTGTATGAAGTAAAATAAAACAAGATAAAATATATAAACAACTTTCAGAAATCACAGTGGCTGTTAATCAGTGCTTTGGAATAGAAGCGTGTAGACTGGTACAAGAAAGGGGTATGGTGGAATGTGTTGTTATCGCTCATTCTTCCATTTACCTACAATCTGCTGCCACCAGAAACCCCTAGGAATATGGCCAGTACACATCCCTTTCTTTTCTTTTCCTTTCTAATATGGCTCTTTAAATTTATGTTTATAATCTGAAAGAGGTACTCTTTGTAAAATGTGATTTTAAGGAAATCTGATCTAGAGAAACGGAAACTCTCGTACGATGCTGGTTGCAGGTAAACCAAAAAAGCACATCTGTAAACAATTTAGTAACACCCACCAAACAGCCATTACTGAGAATCTATCCCACTGATTTTCATCCTTAAAAATGGAAAAAGGTTTAGGTGCAAATATTGTTCTCAGAGTATAATTATACTTACCCAAACTGTAAAGAACCTAAGGGATTAGTTAAGAAAATTAGAATATTACACAGCCATTCAAAATGATGTTTAGGAAGAGTTTAAAAAACTATGGTAAATGATTAAGTCATGATGTGAAGCCAAGAAAAAGGGCAGGATATAAAGTGACATGTATAATAGAATCACAACGTTTTTAAAAATTCTTTGAATTTGCATAGAAAATAAATTGACATGTGAAAAGTGGTATCTTTGGATGATGGGACTGTGATGTTTTTTTCTTACTACTACTTTCCTCTGCGTTCCACATTCTCTACATGAGCGTTAAT
The DNA here is from genome assembly GCF_002007445.2 of Ailuropoda melanoleuca. Classification (NCBI taxonomy): domain Eukaryota; kingdom Metazoa; phylum Chordata; class Mammalia; order Carnivora; family Ursidae; genus Ailuropoda; species Ailuropoda melanoleuca. Next base: position 81,028,640 of record NC_048219.1, read on the forward strand.
ACTTTTATTTTCAGTGTAATTTCTCTTTCTTATTTCATAGGAGACATGTATTTCTTTCGTAATGAAAAAGACATTATTATCCTAAAAAATACTGTGTGTACAAACCTGGGTTGTGATTGGGTTAATATGTGCACTATGCCCGTGGCTATCAATTAACCCCCCAGCTAGAGATGTGGTAGGGGACCCTTCTCAAAATGGTGATGGCGCAGGCTCTGTTTAAATGAGCAGAGTAAATTTTAAATATTTTCCACAGTTTCCAAACTGGGATCATCCAAGATGCTACCACATGATACAGTTTTAGGAAATTACCTCCCTTCCAAAACTAAAAAAAAAAAAAAAAAATCCTTGAAAATCATGTCTTGCTTCTTCCTGAAAAGTGTTATCAAAGCTGCTCTGACCCTAAAGAAAGGATCACCAAAGCTGACAAGCTATTTGAAGGAATGGCTGCATTTAAAAGAATCGAGCTCTCCAAATACTTCTGCACACCTACCTTCAAGTTTCAACAGAGGCATTGTTGCCGGGGTCCTGGATTCTAGGATAGCACAGTAGAAAGGAGGAGAGAGGAGGCTGTGGGGATGACTGCCTGACAGTATAAAACACCCTGACACTCATTTTATGATTTTGCTTTGCACCTGTAATCTGACCCTTCTCTGCTAAAAAGAGAGAGATGAGTTTCAGACCTATTTATAGCTTGACGCAATTGACAGTGAGAAACAGGTGAAGCCTCCAGTCTTTACTCAGGGTTTCCAGAGATGATATGTGCCAGGTCAGGAACTGCACTTCGTTACTTTCTAAATCTTCCTACAGATTGGATTCTCCTCGAGTGTGGTTTTCTTGCATGACCTGACCGCTGATGATTATTTTTCCCCCCGGTGAAATACAGGGAAGTCTTCCAGGCTGTGGATGTCAAAGTTCTCAGGATTTCAGTCATGAGAAAACCTTTCTGTAGTTGATGACTATGCTGGTGTAGTCATCGAGTTCACAGCACACACACACACACACACACACACACACACACACTTTCATTAGAAATACCCTAGATTGAACAGAAATTCACCAGACAGAATTTCTTTAAAGTAGTAAATTTACTTCAAATCTTAGAGGAAAGTCACCTGCTATCTGGAGTACTCAGTTACCCCTACTTTGTAAATTGTCACAAAAGGAATAATATCTTTTTTATATAAAATTTTATAGTACAAAGAGCATTTTCCAGACATTATGCATTTGATCCTAATTATGATCTTAGAAGTACTTTCATCCTTGCTTCCCAAATGAAAAAACTGAGGCTCTGAGAAGCGAAGTGTCCTGCCCAGAGCCATTCTGCTCATAAATGGCAAAGCGGAGGCTCTCTGGACCAAACTATCATGATCTTCCCACAATAACACAGAGTCTTTGCTATGGCTAATGATGTGCTAATTACTTCTAGGCAAAGAAAGTATTTCCTGGATTCAGCAGAATATATCGATTGTAACAGTTTTTAATTTTTAATTTTAAAAAAAGATGTGTTTATTTATTTGAGGTGGGGAGGAGCAGAGGGAGAGAGAAATGCACGCAGACTCCCCGCTGAGCGTGGAGATGAGGGGCTGATCTCACGACCAGAGCAGAAACCAAGATTTGGATGTTCAACCAACCGCCACCACCCAGGCGCCCCTGTAACGGTAAGACAGTAGCAGAGGGGCTCCTGGGTGGCTCAGTCGGTTAATCATCTGCCTTCAGCTCAGGTCGTGATCCCGGGATCCTGGCATCGAGTCCCGAATTGGGCTCCTTGCTCAGCGGGGAACCTGCTTCTCCCTCTGCCTGCCGCTCCCCCTGCTTGTGCTTGCTCTCAATCTGTGACAAACAAATAAATAAAATCTTCAAAAAAAAAAAAAAAAGACAGTAGCAGAGGTTGGAACTTCAGATCTGGAATAGACTGAATGGACGTAGACTGAATGATCTTTTTACTACTATTTCCTATTAAAAAGTGAGACAAGCCTCTTTGTTGGCAGAGCTGAGTATTTTGCTGCCCAGCTTTACGGTCATCACCTCCTTTTAATCAACGACCCCGGAACACATTACAATGCTGTTATTGAATCAAAACATTTTTTCATTCTTTTCCAATTTTGGGGGTGACATTTCCACCTGGATTTCCCAGTGGTGTCTGCAAATTGATATTTTCCAAACCAAATGTTCCCTTCCCCAATCCTGCTTCTCCTTCAGTGATTCTTACCTTTATATGTTACCCTCCAATGTTCCCATTCCCTCTGTGGTTGTCTACTCAAAAGTCATTTCCCCTTTTTTTCTCATTAATAAAGCCTTTTTTGGTTTGGACACTAATGTACTCAGCCAGAAAACTGTATTTACTAAACTTCCACACAGCACAGTCTGGCCAAGGGATATAAATAGAATTGCTGGGTGGCAAGTCGATAAATCTCTTTTAAAAGAGGTCAACTTAGCTGGCCTATGTTCTGCCTTTTGCCCATCTTCTTTTTCCTGTCTGGAATAAAAAATATCTGGGTGGGTGCAAATCAATCATTGTTGTAACACAAGTGACAAGCAGGACAAAAGCCACATGTGAAGAATGCCTGAGCAGAAAGAAAGAGCCAGGGTCCCTGACAACACGCTGACGTCACCATATTAGCTCTGGACTGCCCACCTGGAGTCTTCCGAATACAGTTGACCCTCAAACAGCACTGGAGGTAGCGGCACCGACACCCTTCTTCCCGCCCCCTCACGTGGTCAAAAATCCATGTGAACTTTTGACCTCCCCAGAACTTAACTACTAATTGCCTACTGCTGACCAGCAGCCTTGCTGTTGACACAGTTGATTAACACATAGTTTGTATGTTATATGTATTATATACTGTATTCTTACAACAGAGTAAGCTAGAGAAGAGAAAATCATAAAGAAGAGAAACTGCATCTACAGTACAGTATCTATCAAAAAATCCGTGTATAAGTGGATGTGGGTAGTTGAAATTCATGTTGTTCAAGGGTTAACTGTATATAAGAAAAATAAATTTGTTTTAGGCACTGATTAGTCAGGTTTTTTGGTTACCAGCAGCTAATGTAATTCTGATAAGTCATTAATCATCTCAAATCTGATAACTGCAATAGATGCTTAATTATTTTCCCTGCCTCCAAACCACATTGCAAAATACTGCCAGATTAAATCTTTTTAAAACACCACTTTGGGATGTTTGGGTGGCTCAGTCGGTTAGGCATGTGCCTTCAGCTCAGGTCATGATCCCAGGATCCTGGGATCGAGTCCCGCATCAGGCTTCTTGCTCAGTGGGGAGCCTGCTTCTCCCTCTGCCTGCCGCTCTCCCGCTTGTGCGCTCACTTGCTCTCGCTCTCTCTCTCTCTCTGGCATATAAATAAATAAAATCTTTTTTAAAATCCCATCACTTTCATCCTTATATTCTCCACTTAAAAACATTCATTGAAGGTGGCTCAGTCGGTTGAGTGTCCGACTTTTGGTTTTGGCTCAGGTCATGATCTCAGGGTCATGGAATCGAGCCCCGAGTTGGGCTCCGTACTCAGCGTGGAGTCTGCTTGAAAGTTTTTGTGTTTTCTCCCTCTCTCTCCCTCAAATAAATAAATAAATAAATAAATCTTTAAAAAAACACATTCATTGACTCTTCATTAATTGTTTCAACAAGTATTTCTTGGGTACTCAAGGACACCAAGTTTAGTGGGTAAGGTCAAACAGACCTCAGTTCTTTTTTTTTTTTTTTTTTTAAGATTTTATTTATTTATTCGACAGAGATAGAGACAGCGCGAGAGAGGGAACACGAGCAGGGGGAGTGGGAGAGGAAAGAAGCAGGCTCATAGAGGAAGAGCCTGATGTGGGGCTCGATCCCACAATGCCGGGATCACGCCCTGAGCCAAAGGCAGATGCTTAACCACTGTGTCACCCAGGCGCCCCTAGACCTCAGTTCTAGTCATATCTCCTCTTCTTACTAGTTGTGTGGACTCAGTTTTTAGGAAATTCTAACCAGATATTGTCCTGGGCAGTGGCATATGTATAGTGAACAAGAAAGACAAAGCCTCTGTTTATATTCTAACAGGCGATAAGGTAATTTCAGGTAGTAATGGGTGCTATGAAGGAAACAAAATGAGACGATTTCTAATGATGAGAGATGGTTTTCAAGCAATTCTATAACTGAGGATAGAAATAGACCTCTTCTCAGAACTGTTTAATTTTTTTAAAAGATTTTACTTATTTATTTGTCAGAGAGAGAGAGAGCACAAGCAGGGAGAGCAGCAGGCAGAGTAGGCAGAGGGAGAAGCAGGCTCCCTGCTGAGCAAGGAGCCCGATGAGGGATTCGATCCCAGGACTCTGGGATCATGACCCAAGCTGAAGGCAGAAGCTTAACCGACTGAGCCACCCAGGTGTCGCCTCAGAACTATTTAGACTACTAGTGTGGATTCTTAGATACCTCACACAAGTCTCTAGTGGGTCGTCAAGACTCTATCCATACAAATTTTAGAAAATTGCCCCCCCAAATAATTCGAGAACTTCTTGAATAAATTTCCATATGACTGTGGAACATTACAGAGAAAATAAATTTCCTCAAATCTATGGGATCAACCCTAGTTACTTCATACTCTTATCCCATTGGTGTTCCCCATCCCCCAAATTCAAAGGCTTATATACCAATTCATTTCAGGGCCCAAGCCCTTTTTCATAAGTGCGCTATTATCGAGAATTCATGACCCACTTGTGGAATTGCAATTACTACAGTATGGTTGGGACTGAAGCATAGAGTTTGAAAAGGTGCCTGCCAAGAGACAGGGAGGAAAATGAGGCAAAATCATACCATGCTAAGGGGTTTCAGTGTAATCATTATAGCACTGGGGGACCACGGAAGAGCTGTTAGGAGCAATGTGAAATAATAAAAGGGGCATCTGGGTGGCTCAGTCAACTAAGTGTCTGATTCTTGATCTCAGCTCAGGTCTTGATCTCAGGACTGTGAGTTCAAGCCCTGCATTGGGCTCCACACTGGGTGTGAACCTACTTAAAAAATAATAACAATTAATTAAAAAATGAGTTAAAAAACATATTTTGACCATATATCTTCCACCAATTAACCTATGTTTATTATCTTCTTAAATCTTCACAATGTTTCTTTGTGGTAGATAATATTATTAATCTTCATTTTTCAAATGAAGTAACTGAGGCTTAGAAATATTAAGTGATTGGCCATAGTTAAGCAATCAATGAGGCAGAGTCAGGATTTGAACTTCGATTCATCCTAAGCTGAAGCCTTTGTGCTTTACTTCTGCATTGTACCGTCTCTTAAATGATCTATTTGCATTTCAGGAAGTCCCTTTGGCCACATGTGGTTAGGAACGGAGAAAGGCTGGCAGAAGGAAAACCTTAATTAAAAGGTCATTTTTTGAAAATCTTGGTTAAAGATGAGGAAGACTTAAACTGAGACAATCACTGTAGAACTGCAGTGGGCAGTGAGAGATGTGACCTATTTCAAGAACAAGACTATCAAACCACAAATTGGATATTGGGGTGATGAAAGAGGAGTTGTCGAGAATATGTTTCAAGTTTCCTTGTGAGTGATTGGTAGGAAGATAATACAAGGGGATAGATAAAATTAAGGCCAAAACCAAAGTATCCGGCTTAACTCATCCAGTCGGCAGTTGGATATTTGGCTTTGGAGCTCGGGAGAGAATCCTGAACTGGAGATAGATTTGTGAGTCATCGGCAATGATCGTGGTTAAAACTCTGATAATCAGTTACATCGCTGATACAGAGAGAAAGAGTGGAGGGCCACAGAAAGATTCTTAAGGAAAGCGAATATTTAGGGATTGGTTGTAGAAAGAAAAGACCACAGAAAGAGTTGAAATGATGGTGGAAGAAGGAGGAGAAGTGGAAAATACTGCCTCATAGAAGCTATGGGAGAAAAGCAATCTGAAACTGAGTTACAGGGTTTAATGCAGTGAGCCTTCACGAGAGGACAGAAAACAGCTCATAGGTTCGGCTATTAGGAAACTTAGTGATCACCGCGCGTCAGTTCAGGTCCTTCAAGAAGATGTCCAGACAGAATGAGACATACAAGAGATTTATTGGAGTAATGCCTGTGAAGGAGAAAAGAGGAGGGAGCAGTAGTCAATAGGGAAAGTCTTTGGACCATGGTGCGATGCAGATCTGACAGGTGTAAGAGGAGAGAGGGAAGGAAGGAGGATGGGTAGAAAGAGCCCCAGATTGCAGTCTGGGAAAGTCTTGTCCCAGCCAATGGGGAGTTCCGCAAAGGGATTGCCCATTTGAGGAGTCCTATAGGGAGCAGAATTGGCCCAACTCTAGCACCCCCACCATGTCCAGTCACTGTGCGATCGGGAGGGCGGGTACTGAACATGGCTTCAAGGTTGCAGATGAAAAGGTGTGGCAGCTAGAAACTGTCAGTGGGATCCTCAAAGCAAGTTCAAGAGCTTCTCGTCCCAGCTCTGTAACCGTCACACTGTTAGGGAGGTTTTAGAGGAGACTTGATTGTTGTGAGTTGAAGAGTGGTTGGGAGGTGAAGAGCTGGAGACCTTTCTTTTCTAATGATGTCAGAGCGCAAGGAGAAAACACAGAATGATAGGGAGAGGGAACTAGGGTCAAGGGAGCATATTTATAGATGGAGGAATAGAAACACAAATAGAGAGTGGGCACTAAAGGACAGAATAATTTTCCAGTCTTGAAGGACATGGGGGGAGGTGGAAGCAAGACTCAGGTGGAGATGGGGCGCCTGGGTGGCACAGCGGTTAAGCGTCTGCCTTCGGCTCAGGGCGTGATCCCGGCGTTATGGGATCGACCCACATCAGGCTCTTCCTCTATGAGCCTGCTTCTTCCTTTCCCACTCCCCCTGCTTGTGTCCCCTCTCTCGCTGGCTGTCTCTATCTCTGTCAAATAAAGAAATTAAAAAAATCTTTAAAAAAAAAAAAAGACTCAGGTGGAGGAAGAACCTTGAAAGAGGAGAGGACTTTTTCCTCTGAGTGTGGAGTAGAGGAAGGGAGGAGAATGCAGAGACATTTTGAGACGTGGGGGTAGTATTTGTGGCCCTACCCTGTATTATTTTTATATTCCCAATTCACTGAATAAATGAATTAATGAATCTAAAGTTATTAGCACAAAATTTGGTAGGTGTAAGTAATGGGGAGAAGAGAAGAACAAATTTTAAGTCTTTACCATCAAGTTAAAAATGAAAAGGTCTTGGGAAGCCTGGGTGGCTCAGTCAGTTGAGTGGCTGACTCTCGATTTTGTCTCTGGTCATGTTATGGGGGTTGTGGGGTCAAGCCCCATGGGCTCAGATCTCAGCATGGAGTCTGATTATCCCTCTCCCTTCCTCTCTGCCCTTTTCCCTGCTCACATGTGCATACACTCTCTGTCTCAAAATAAATGAATAAAATCTTTTTTTAAAAAAATGAAAAGATCTTAAGAAACTTGTCTTTTGGGGAATTCCACCTGATGCAAGTTTGAAAAACATGCTTCATTATACTATGAGGAATTTCTAAAACTGCATATATTCTAACATTTAGTGGTTTTTTTTCTTTGTTAGAGAAAGAGAGAGAGAGAGGGAGCGCGAGCGGGGATAGGGAGGGGCAGAAGGAGAGAGAGAATCTTATGCGCACTCAGCACGAAGCCCCACGGGGCGAGGGCAGGCGCCCAATCTCACGAACCTGAGATCATGACCCTGGCTGAAATCTAGAGTCGGTCATTCAACCAACTGGTCCACCCAGGGTCTCCCTAATATTTATTTTTTTAAAGCAAATAATTTACAATTTGTTTCTGTTACTCCATACAATTTGAAGTGAATTTGATATAAAAAAAGAACCAGTTCCTTGATAATACTCAGTGTTTATTAAATGGGAAAACAGACACTCATATGGGGTTGGTGTGGAAGTGTAAGATTTTAGTCTTTATGGAAGGGAATTTGGCAATACATTTATCAAAAACCCTTAAAAAGTATGCTTATCTAGTGATAAAACAATTTCATTTTTACGACTTTATTTTATGGAAATTGTTATACAAGTACTTAAAAATGTATTCCAAAATGTTAATTGTAGCCAAACCGTTGTAAGAGCCCAAAAAGTAGGAAAAACTGATATATCTGCAATAGAAGATTTATTAAAGTATGGTACAACATCACATAAAATACCACTTAGAAATTAAGATGATGATGTGAATGAATACATATTAATATAGGAATCATTTAAAAATGTTGATTGAGAAAACATAGTACAAAGATGTATACAGAGTATAATCCTGTTTTTGAAAAAAAAAAGTGGGGGGTTATTTAATTTAAATATCACTATAGAGATTGAAAAGCAGCCCGGGGAACTTACACGAGTGTTCTGTCTGGGTGGTGGGATGATGGTAATTTTTTGCTTTTTACTATTGGCTTAGTTCCATTTTCTACCACGAACAAGTATTGTTTTTATCATAAGAAAAATAAAACCTGAATTTAAAGGAAAATGAAATAAAACAAATTCTGATCCTATCATCACCTACAGCCTTTAAGGGAAGGACCCAGAAGTTTCCTTCAATGGGACAAGTCTGTATCTACTGATTCTTTTTCTGTAATTAAGCTTGCTTTTCTTCTTCTTTTTTTTTAATCTTTTTTTTTTTTTGAGAGGAGAGAAAGTGGGGGGAAAGGGGGAGAGGGAGAGAGAGAATCTTAAGTAGGCTGTACACCCAGCATGGAGCCCCCACTTGGGGGGAGTGGTGCTCAATCTCAGCACCCTGAGATCAGGACCTGAGCTGAAATCAAGAGTTGGATGCTGGACCAACTAAGCCACCCAGGTGCCCCAAGCTTGCTTTTCTTCAAGCATCAGTATATAAGATAAACTAGTCTTATTCAACTCTGTTTTTTTTTTGCTTTAGTTTTTTTTTTTTTTAAGATTTTAAATTTTATTTATTTGACAGAGAAAGAGGCAGCGAGAGAGGGAACACAAGCAGGGGGAGTGGGTGGGAGAGGGAGAAGCAGGCTCCCCGCTGAGCAGGGAGCCCCATGCGGGGCTCCATCCCAGAATGCTGGGATCATGACCTGAGCTGAATGCAGACGCTTAACAACTGAGCCAGCCAGGCACCCCTTTGCTTTTGTTTTTAGAAGAAAAAAAAAGTATTACCTTGTTTTCTTTTAAAACCTGTTAATGTGAATATTTCAGCTATATTACAGACTACATTGGTTGGACCTAACCTGGGAAATTCAGAATCATTTAGAACATTATTCCAATGAAAAACGTTCAGAGTTCCAAATAACAAATTTACAAGTTTTTTTTTTTTTTTAGGGTTTTAAACATTTTTATTTATTTGAGAGAGAGAGAGAATGAGAGCAAGCAGGAGCAGATGATAAGGGCAGAGGTAGAGGGAGAAGCAGACTCCCCGCCGAGCAGGGAGCCCAACATTGGGCTGATCCCAGGACCCTGGGATCATGACCTGAGCCGAAGGCAGATGCTTAACTGACTGAGCCACCCAGGCGCCCCATAAGTATTTTTTAAAGGGCGAGATCTCTTGTATTTCACTGAGTTAGAGAGCTCTGTAACCTGAGGCTGTGCAGGAAGGAGATGACAGGCACTTACGGGGCATCAGCTATATACACAGATCACTGCTGCCTGCCTTTTTTTTTCTTTTTTCTCTTTGTCTACAAAGCCCTTCTGTTCTGCTATAGCAGGTGTCCCTCCCTGCTGTGAAACCCGCTGGGAACTTCCACCCCTTTCCTTGCGTCCTCCGTCCTTCGTGGTTCAGAGATACCAAAGTCGCCTATGGGGCTCAGGCTGGCCCTAAGTACGCGTTCAGGAACAGCTTCATCTTTTGTGACGTTGGCTGGTGGGAGCGGTTCTGGTTCATTACAACTTCCGGTTTGGGAGCACAACCCTTTTGCCAGCAGCGTCTGTGCACCCTTTTGGTCACCCTGTTAGAGGTATGTAAAAGTTACTTTATACCTAAGTAATCGGTTTTTGTTTGGAGTGTAACGGAACCTGTGGAATTTTACTGGATTCAGCCTCCTTTCCCTGTCGGTAATAATTTCCCATATATGCCTAAAAATAAAGAAGTCAGATTTATAAGACTCATCCTTTTCCATGAGACAAACTGACTTTATTTCCTGTCTCTTGAATGGAAATGAAATTCAGCAATTTGCTTTTAACAAATTTGCTTTTAACAATCTAAACTTAACAGTGTACCCGCGTTCTGTTGGAAGTGAGAGGGAGGCATGCCAAGGGGTCCCTGCAATGGGGATTGTGCTGAGGACTGTTCCAAGTATTTTGGTTTTTTTTTTCTTAAACATATATTAATTCATTTAATTTTCACAGTTTTTTTTTGTTTGTTTGTTTTGAGAGGGGGGTGTGTGCATGTGTGGGAGGGGGAGGAGGAGGGGTGAGAGAATCTTTTTTTTTGTTTTTGTTTTTGTTTTTGTTTTTGGTATTTTTAATGACTGAAAACAAAACATCTAAAACCGCAGCTTCTGGAAGAACCACTTGTTCTTGCCGGTCTTGTACCTCTCTTCGAACTTGACCTTGGCCTCTCGTCGGGCCTTGCGTTTAAGAGCAGGGTCTCTGAAGACATCCTCGTTGACGACAGTTTTATCCAAGGGGATATCCACAGAGTACCTTGTGGGCATGAGATGATTGTAGTTATAAACTTTCACAAAAGACTTGATCTTTGACCTCTTGGCGATTTTCTTCTTGCCCATGGCGGCAGTCACTTTGCGGGGATAGCGGTCAATTCCAGCCACCAGAGCATGGCTGTAGGGACGGTCTGAAGTGCCATCATCAATGTTCTTCACGATGACCGCTTTGTGTCCGGAGTAGCGTCCGGCCAGGACCAGCACCACCTTCCCTGGTTTCATAAACTTGCCCATCTCGACACCAGCACTCGAGCATACAGCAGCGGGGTGAGAGAATCTTAAGCAGCCTCCACTCCCAGTACGGGGCCCACTGTGGGGCTCGATCTCACAACCCTAAGATCATGACCTGAGCCGAAATCAAGAGTCCGACACTTAACTGATTGAGCCACGAAGGTGCCCCTTCACAATAGTCTATTGAGGAACTATTATTACCTCCGTTTTACAGTTGAAAAAATTTAGATACAGAGAGGTTGACTTGCCCAAAGGCTCATAGTCAGTGGTTAAGTATTAGCCCAGGTATTCCGGCTCCAGAGTGGGGGGTTCTGAACCACTGTTATATCCTCCCTCACTATTGCTTAGTTGTGCAATGACCATGACAGTGCCTAGAGGGTACTGGGTTCTGGACTAAGCATGAGGATGGGACCTAGTGATTCCCCATTGATAGATGGTTGTAGAATTAGATTGAAGTCGAGTGGTGTTTGAACTTTTTCTTAAGAAATCTTCAAACGAGGGGCGCCTGGGTATCTCAGTCGTTTAAGCATCTGCTTTCAGCTCAGGTCATGATCTCAGGGTCCTGGAATCCAGTCTCTCATCGGGCTCCCTGCTCAGAGGGGAGCCTGCTTCTCCCTCTCCCTCTGCCTGTCTCCCCAGCTTGTGCACTTGCTTTCTTTCTCTCTCAAATAAATACAATACAATACAATAAATACAATACAATAAATACAATAAAATAAAATAAAAAGTCCTCAAACTAAATCTCGAATGAAAGCCTAAAATGAAAAATGGATGAAAGTGGACTGCTTCAGCTGAAGTAGGGGGACGAGGAAGGACAGGGCTCCATCCACTCAGGCTTCCTCAGAAATCTTTATAAGACTCGAAGGGCTTTGAGAAGCATGGTTTCAAAACTACTCAGTGAACCAAAAAGAGCACAGGATCTGAAATCAGGAGACCCGGGCTCAAATCTAAATAAACCCATCCATTTTTAGGAGATTCTGTTTTTTCACCAGTAAAATGGAGGCCATTCCTGTATTTCTTTGTTGTTGAGGATTACATGAGATGAGGTTCGTAAGAGCACTTTGAACGTGCAAAGCAATATATTGTTTGTGTTTCTATGGAGCCTTGACTTGAAAAGGAGCGACCCAAGTGACAAAGAGGCGCGGGACAGTTTCTGGTGTATCCTGGGTAGCCTTGAGCATTCTCAGAAAGACAGGGAAGGAGTCAAAAAAACTGGGTAGGGTCTTTGAGACAATCACCAAATTCCAACTAAGAAATTTTGTGTTAGTGATCTCTCCTCCATAGAATATAAAAGATGAATAAGGAACCAACGTCTATCTGGTTCGCTACTCAATGTTCAGAGCAGCACGGCGCCCAAGCACATAGTAGGTATTCAATAAAAACTTGCTGAATGAATTAGGAAGGAAAGTCATAAGGAAAATTTAGTGAGCCAGTGTACCAAATATATTTTGTTAGGGCATGTGGCTCTGCCTCATGGTGGGATCCAAATGTTTCTCTGAGAGGAAATGTCAACATCACATACAGAACGACGGGGTGACACAGGCACAGGCCTTGGTAATTTTGCTATTGTAGAGTTTCATCTGGAGTTTAACTGTTAAATGTCAAACTCCTCAAATTCACAGGCAAAAGCAGCATACATTTATGGGAGTTCTTGATCTAACTTGGAAGAGGTCTTTAAACTTCACTCCATTGGTTAAAAAAAAAAATCAGGGATAGTGGGTCTCTCTTAGTAGAATCAATTTGTACTAAGATGTTTTAAAATAATTTGCCAGTTTTCTTTCAGACTTCATCTTCTATGTACCTCACACATCTGTAGCTCCTAGAGAAAGGGCCAGCAGTGCCAACTGTATCATTTCACAGCAGCCTTTCCAGACTTCTTTTCCTAACTTGGCTATTTCAGGCTCATGTACTTCAAGGCTCTAGGAGGCAACAGCGCCCTTCCAACCACGTCCTAGCAGCTAGACTGGAAGTTGCCTCTATCTTTAGAAACATTTTAGAGACATTTAATAATCACTTTAACTCCCAGCGTTGGGTGAGTGCTACCTCTTGTTCTCTTTTTACACCCCCACATGTCAGTGGTACACTGTATTTATAATGGAGTATTTGTACTATTTTAAGAAGAGACTAAGTTCATTCTTTAAAGCTGAAAAATAACATGCAGTAGGCTAATAAACTATTTTGGTGCAAGTGTGAAGTAAATCATGGGTACACAATCTCCAGGTAAGAACGATCAATTCATGAAGTTTGCTTCCAGTTCATGAATCTGAACCTTTTATTTCTCCTTTTGGCACTGCGAAGGATATTTCTTTCCTATATTTATGTTCCTAGAGTTCCAGTTTGCTTTTACTGACCACGTTTCATTGCCCAGAGTTGTTTTTAAAGCAATACAAAGCATATTTTCCCACTTGGATACTGGACATTGATCTGTGCTCTCAAGTTATGGAGTTGGCCACTCTGAAATGTCTCTTAAGCAGTTCTGCAAAATGATCACTAGTGTGGCCTCTTGGCCCCTTTACCCGTATTTATGGGTATCAAATAACTCATCTAACTATGTTGGCCTTTTAATGACCTTGAGTATTGCTTGTTCTAAGGACAGAAATCTTAACAGCAGAGGTACATGGGAGATCTCCACATATTACAAATAAACAAGCTTCCTTGGCTACTTTGTCATCATTTGTCTCTTTGTAGCTTCACTTTGCCGAACAGAATAGCAGCCACCAGCAGAAGCCAGAAAGCATCCTTTTCTCCTTCCCTCTTTCAGTTACTAGGGGATCAAATATTAGCAAAAAATAGACGACAGGAGGCACAGGTGATCAACTTAAGGGGGAAATGGTTTAGATATACAAAGCCCGTAATTCTGTTTTTCATTTAATTATCTAACATGTTTCTATTTCTTGGTAGTCCTATCTAGAAACAGTATTTTGTCATTTACATTGGTTTTCCTCAAGCTCAGTTCAGCCAAATATTAATGATAACCCTCCTTGTCCTCTTCTGAAGAAAAAGTGAAAGTAAAAACAATGTCTTTGGTAGAATAAACCAAGGTCCTCATAATCACAGTATGCGAGTGTTAGGTGGAAAATCCTAGGTTTTTTTTGTTTTGTTTTGTTTGTTTGTTCGTTTTTGTTTTTAATCACTACATCTCCTTAATTAGGGCTGGGAACCTGAGATACACCAATTCAACTTCCCTATTTTGTAAATGAGGAAACTATGGTCCAGAGTAGTAAAATTATACTTGGAACCCTTGTTCTTTGGCTCCTACACTGATGTTCTTCTAATGATACCGAGACTGCAGACTGTGCAGTAATGCAAAAACAGGACAAAAGATTTCCAAAGATAGTTTCGAGTACTTCATATTAATATGTTAGAATTTGACATGTAGCTATGGATCATGGCTATGAATCACCCCCAAGGTAACAGTTTAAAAGCAGGCTTTGACACATTTTGTATTGGGATAAAATAAGGAATTTGGATCTTTGAAAACACTGTCCAAATGTCACATCCAAAAGTCTAAAATTGGTATTAACTTACAATAAAGCCACTTCGCTGGAAAAAAGAGTTATGACTAAGCAAAGAACTTCCAGTTTTTATTTTTTAAACATTTAACAAGAAAAACATTCAACCAAATTTTTAAAAATCAGGATGGATTAATTTACAATAAAATAGTCAACTTAAAATATCAGCCCTTTTTATTTAGGGCCAAGGAGGCCAATAGTTCCTATTTAAACAGCAGAATTGCACAATTGGTATTTTTACCTATATTCGATGGCACAGAAATATAAAAGTCATACAATTTCCATTGAGATCCTCCCTTCCCTCCAGAGTAGAATTCATACAATTGCTTCTTCGGTCAGTTCTTGAGCCTTTAAGAATCACCAGTTATATTCTGAAACATATCTATAACTACTCTGATAATGAGAACACTTTTAAAACAATTCTTACAGGAAACACCTTAAAAATAATTTTGTGGCACATTAGACTGCTTAAAGAAACAGCAAAGATGAAAAATAATGTACAAGAATTATAGTCCCTTGCTTACAGAAACCACCTAAATAAAATAGCTTCCCTAATTAATTATCCTCACTTCTTGTAACTTACTAGCAGAGATGAATTACAAGAAGCAGAGTGCACCATTTTTTGGTTCTTGGTTGTAGCTGCCAGCTTGAGAAATCATGACTGTAAATGTAAAGCAAAATAGGATTATGCTCACAAATTCTGGAATGGGAAAAAACCAAAATATGTCTTTAAAGTGTTTCTCTATCCTTGTTTTCAAGTCAAGACAAAAAATTCACAGCAGTTTAAAGGATGATGAAAGACTAAACATGGGCCAACTAAAATACATACGGAGAATAATTTTACCTATTACACTAATGTGAAAACTAGTAAGTACGATATTATATTACCAAGTAACATTCTAGAGTATGCTGCTGGAGCAAATAGAGCACTGAACAGTTTCATCTACAGATTAGGCATGGTGGCCTGTAGACAGAACATTTTCACACTCTTGAAGGTGCAACCTTTAAAACACAAACACACATAAAGTAGTATGTAATTCATAACAGCTGGCCAGGCACTTAACTTGGGGAAAGAGACTTTTCAGATTTTGAGGTAAACTAGAACTGTTTTCAGCAATCACAAACATATTCTAAAAACCACACTTTATTTCACACCGACTGAAGTTATTCAGCATTTAGCTCTAAGTTTGTCACTCTATTGTGCCAAAATTCACACCTACATGTAACTTCTTAAGAAGCTATTAAAAGAACATTTTGAAGTCTGAATTTTGGCCCCATTTAAATACGTCTGTGCTTAGAACATACTTGAAAAAACTATAAGGTACATCTATTTAAGGGCTAAAATGAGTATCTTTTTCCCTAAATTTGATTAAAAAAAGAAGAGTCCTACCGTCGGTCACACAGCACAGAGGAGGAGGAGGTGGAAGACAATGACAAGCACGGAGGTGACAAGCCAGTCCCACAAGGAGCAGAGACACGGCAACAGAGTTTCTGTTGACAGGTGTTGACAGTATACGAAAGTTCTCAAAATTAACACAAAGGAACACAACTCTCTGGGTTTATTCCACTCTGGGCACAATCGATGTTTCTTCCCCTCTTCGGAATTCATTTCAAGGCAATGTGGAGTTTAAAGGAAAATTCATTTTAGAAGATGGAGGACCTCAGGAAGGATTGACACATCAGAAGACCAGAACAGAAAGTGGCCATTTTGGAACTAATCTTTTATCAAAAGTTATCCAAGTCTAATTTTCACGAGAATTACCAGGAATTATCTGCAAATGGAAAAGCTCTACCTCCAAAGCCTCATAACTAACAATTCATTCTATTTTCCATTCCCTTCTTAAACAGCAGTTTCAACAGAAAGGTGACTTCTTGTTCTGAACAAACTCATCAGCTTATTATCTGGTATGCACAGACTAATTCATCAACATCCTATCTTGCACCCTTCAAAGAACACTATCAATACAGAAAATTTAAAACATTTTGATCCGAGGCATCCTCATTCTCAAAATAATGAAAATAATATTGGGTTTAATTCAGAGTTTCCACATGGCTAAAAAGAAGTCTAAACACTATTTATAAAAGCCTCGAGGCTGACCCTCCTCAAGATGGCAGTTTTTCCAGTCATGGTGAAGGGTTTGTGCTAACTGACCTCGTCCCTCCTGGCAGGACTAACAGTATGCATCTGGCAAAACTACTAGCTGGAGTTCCTGGTGCCCTGAGCAAACATGGAAGAATTCCTTTCTGTGATGCTAACTGGCTTGCTCAAGTTTTGAAACTGTGACCCTGGTCTGTCAGCACCATGCTTTACTAACTGAAATAACCAAGCCGCCATTGTGGTGGGGTGAGGGAGAGGGTGGGCTAAGAAGGCGAATGAGGGCAATTATATACATCATTAAAATACCATGATATGCAGTGAGAACGTGTCTGTTAATACATCTGAGGCTTGAAAATCATTAATCATAGCTATTAAACTATTACAATTTCGAACACCTGCAAATGCAGAGCTTTCAGCTATGACCTAAATTTAAATATGAATGGAAGTTCATTATCAGTAAGCTAGAAGAAACAAATTGCATACATTTTGTAAGTGGTAACCTACCCCCTGCCCTACTCCCCCAAAAAAGTACATAGTAGGTAAAAATTAAGTGAAATTATTCATAATTGTTTCCAGTTTCACCTTTCTCTTGGAAGAGACCCAAATCAAGTCTCCAGAAATCCAACTTCATACATGTAAGAAATGGCATCTGCTATCACATCGGGATGTCTTTCTCTCAAAGGTAGACAGGTCATGGATGTATCTCAGACATTCATTTCCATGTATAATGATTTTTGAGACATCTATTCCACTGAAATATTATAAAGCAAGTCTACAAACCACTCCTAAGAAAAAGGCACTTTGCTGCAAGAGTTAGATTTGATTACGTGAAAGTCGAGAATACTCGGATAGACTCAAAAGTCAGTATTCACTCGGGCATTTATGAATGCAGAGCAGATGCCAATTTGCAGAATATAGCCAATGACATTACAAACAAACCAAATGGCAACTTAACTATATTCTCAGCAAAACAGTAATTTATGACATTTCTCCGAAAACCAATATAGTTCCAAGTTCAACAGTAAAAAGGAAAAAAAAAATCACCAGCAGTTGCTACTTTAGAGCTCAAGACATTGTTTCCTACAGAATTTCATGTCTACAGTTTGGTTCTCTGTTTCAGAGCATGAATTACTTTTCAGATGAAAAACCTGGGATGGCGGAGGTTTGTTTGTGTGTGCTGGGGGAGAACCCAGGGTGGAAAACCAGTGGGGAGTAACAAGAGGTTCACTTCTCTGGTCAGACAACCAAGTGAGGAGGTAGTTATTCAGAGAACTTCTCAAATAGAGAATACTGTACTGATCTACTAAGAGCTGGGGAAGTAGCAGGAGCTTCTCTGTGAGACTGAAGATAGCAAAAGGAATACTTCTCCTCCAGGGAAGTCAGGACCAGGGTGTCAGTGCAGCTAAAATAAAGACAGAATCTGTGTAAGTGGCATATAGAAAATGTAAGAAAAACAAGGTTAAGAAATCAACACGAACGATAACATATTCATTTCCAAACTTGTCCTACCTTGACAGTGGCTCTTTTCAGATGCTAGAACTTTAAAAGTATCTATAAGAAAAGAACACACATCATGTTATTATAATCGAGTTTTGATGTAGTGATTCTTCAAACTCCTAATCAGAGCCAAGAATATGGTATGGTATGCGTACTTTTCCTAATAACGCCTTCTAGTTTCTAATATTATTGAAAGTGTAATACTGTCTATAAAATACTTAAATGCTTTTTTTTAAAAAAAGATTTTACTTATTTATTTGTCAGGGAGAGGAAGAGGGAGAGAACACGCACAAGCAGAGGGAGAAGCAGACTCCCCACTGAGCAGGGAGCCCGATGCAGGACTCGATTCCAGGACCCGGGGATCATGACATGAGCCAAAGGCAGATGCTTAATCGACTGAGCCCCCCAGCTGTAGTCTACTTAAATACTTTAAAAACAGTTTAGATTTCAGTAGTCTCAGAAAGGGGGCCATAAGGAAAATATTTTACAACCATAGTGAGCAAAAACTCTAGGTTAAATAGCAATACAGAAAAAATAACAGCAGTCTCCTCCAAATTGCCCGATGCTAAATAATAAAATTTATAGTTATGTCAGGAGACCACACGCTCACCTTGTTACATCACCACACACGGTAACCCCATACAACCTTGAGTCCCATCATCACTGCTGTTGAGTTTCTTCATTCGGTACTGACGTATTTCTCTTACCAGTGTGTAAAAGGCATCTTCAACACCCTATAAAAGAACATGATAAGGATGGCTTAAGAGACACAATCCAGGTCATAAGCTCTCTTATTGGTACTTCTTTAGTGGAATTACACATCAACAGGCTGTATACAAATGGCATATTTTGCAAAAATAACATTCAAGCACAGAAAAATGGGTAACATGGGACATATAGAACTACCAGATCTAAAGATCCATTCAGGAGAGCAAAAGCCCTGAACACTGGCTGATGTTGATGGAGAAAGGTCTAATGTTTGTACTTATCTTTAATCAAGGGTCCTCAATTTAGTAGTATTTAGTAATATTAACATGTTAAGGTGGAAGTGCCACACCAGAATCAGTTCATTTTGGGTTAAACCAAAGATTCAAAAAATAGAATATCGAAACTCCATAAGAAAATCCATTAACAACAAAGAATGCAGCTCCCATCTCTAGCAGCCAAACTTTTCTGCATTAAACAAACTCTTGCCAGATGCTCAAAGCTCAAATATACCTGTCTGGTCTTGGCTGAGGTTTCAATGAATGGAATCCCATAACTCTTGGCCAGTTCGTGGGCTTGTTTTGTGTCCACTGTCCTTGTTGGCAAATCACACTTATTTCCTACTAGCACCATAGGTACGTCATCTGAATCTTTGACTCGCTTAATCTGTTCCCTTAAAAAAAAAAAGAAAAAAAAAGGAATATGTTATCATAACCTAAGAGTAGGTTTTTTGGGAGGAATGAGCAGCTACAACAAAAAAAGGGTCTAATGAATTTTATCTTGCCCTATTAGCTTCCCGAAAAGCCCCCACTAATTATAAAAGACCATGCATACTAGGTAGACTGGTTTAGACCTGATGCAGCAGCCATAGGGAAGCCAAACATGGGGGAAATGGATGGCAATTCTATTCTATCATTTGACACACACCCTTATTAGGCTCCTTGATTCTCCAAAGAGCTTGGCTCCAGATTTAATTGGCAACTTGAAATCACACTCGAGATTAATATCTGAAGTATAAAAAGTAAAGCTTGCTGCCTCAAAATAACTTTTTGAGGTTTTCTTGAAAGTGACAGTATTTAATGAAAGACAGTCTATCCACTTCTCTAGGGGGGTGGTGTTCAGACATTTTCTTCAAACAGTATTATAGCTGGAAGTCCAAGATACAAAACAGAAAACACCAGAACTGCTCTTACTAAAGGGGGGCTGAAGGATCTGGAACTCCCAACTTACAGCACTCCCTTCAATGACATAGAAGACATTGCACACAGCAGTTTGGAAACAATTTCTCTAGATTCTCTTGACCAATACTGTCCAATAGAACTTTTCATGATGATGGAAAGGTTCTCTATCTGCGCTGTCCAACTATATCCACTGGTCATATGCAGCTGTTGGACACTTGGGAAGTCAGTTGCTATGTGGTCAAGGAAATAAAATTTTTCAATTTTATGTAACTTTAATTAACTGAAATAATCACATAAATTTGTGGCCATCATATGGCACAATACCGCGCCAGACCCTGGCCCTGGATTACACACGAAGTCATGTGCCGAACTGGCATCACACTGGCTATCTGCAGAACTAAACTTTGCTGTAATGGCAGTGGCTTACTTTAAAGCGTAATATAAGACAAGACAGCCTAAGAGGAAAAACGATTTCTAGAAATTCAACAAATATAAGACGCTTGACAAGTGTTGGACATTTTATTACATATTGCTATTATTTCCAGAGAGCAGATGCAAAGTAGAGCAGGTGTAAGTGGAAAAAAACCCCACTGAAGTCAGTTTTGGACTAGCTTGTTTCTGGGAGCAGACATCATCCTATGGATGGAGCACAAGCCAGGGCTGCAGGCTGCAGGAGGAATACTTGCATAGCACTGACTATGTGCTAGGCACTTTTTGGTGATTAACATGTTTATTAACTTGTTTAATTTTCAAGACAACTCTTGGTAGGTACTATTCTCTCCATATTATTGATAAGGAAACTGAGGCACAGACATTTGGTAGTGTGCCCCAAAGGCCCATGGGTAATAGATGATGGAGCCAAGTTTCGACCCATTATATTACTCTGCTCAAAGAACATGGAGCTAAGAAAAAGGAGTCCTGGGTGTTTGGTCCTGGCTATGCTAATAACAACCATGACTCCGAAAACCTAACAAATCACTTCCTGCGACTCTACTTTTGATTCCGTAAAACAAGGATGTTGTACCAGAATTTTTTATGGTCTGATTGAGCTTTGAAACTTTATGGTTCTGTTGAGAAAGACCATCCTTCCTCTTTATCTACTCCCCATTCGTTTCTTCCTATCATCATCTCCCTTCTATGACTTACTGACAACTCGTTCTCAGACATGTTTTCCTCTCTGAAATTCCTGTGTGATCTCTCACACCACCACCTCTGGTTCTGAATCATCCCATTAGCAAGCTTCATTTAAGTATTAGCACACTTTCTAGCCATGGTGTATTATATAAAATAAATTCCAATTTTAACTTTCAGTTATAACCCCAGAACCTCAATGGTAAACAATCTGAAACCAACTCTTCTCATAATTAAAAACACTATCTTCCCTAGTGTGGTATCCTCATCCCTCCCACAAAGCTTCAGAATACACTTACAGATCAACCTTTCAGAAAAAATAATGTTCCTAGTACCTGTAGAGGTTAATATCTGCAAATGATTTGCTATTATTGATGGCAAATACACAGAGGAAACCTTCGCCTGTCCTCATGTATTGGTCTCTCATGGCACTGTACTCCTCTTGACCAGCTGTATCCAGTATGTCCAACAGACAGGTTTCACCGTCTATAACCACCTGTTTTCGGTAAGAATCCTGGGGGTGTGGAGGGTGGGGGACAGCAGGGAGAGAGGAAGATTTCATTTTTATTAGAAACCATAGGGAATGCAATACTATTGCCAAGGTTAGATAAGCTCCTACCTAAGTTTATTTCCATCTCTCTGGTTTATCCCTCAAACTCCTCATACATAATCACAAACAGAAAGTACTTAATGGCACCCTAGGAAAAAAAGCCCCAAATCCTATATGCCTGCAGAAAGAGAAATGTGGTCACTCTGTTCCTGGAAAAGATGGAAAAAATGTGGTAATTCAAAGACAGCTCTATTGCAGTAAGACTGAGATTAGGTTTCACAGTGTATTTTACTAAGATATGAACTGGACTTTTCTCACTTATTGTACATTTAAAGTTGTATACATACCTCCACCAATTATACCTGGCTCTGGACACAGTGTCATTTGTGTTTATGACTAAATACACAGATACTTTTTATTTCAGACAAGACTATAACAAAAAAATATTTTTCCAAGCCTGGTGAATTTTTACCTTTGGGAAATATTCCTGAATCAAATTCCTACATGTTCCAAACAAGGTATACAGTTATAATTCCTCAGGAGGAAAAACATGCATAGATCACATGTATTTATATTTTAAAAGTTTTCAATTTGGCTCTAAGGCAAAAATTTTACTTGTATTTTAATACTTTTGGGAATTCAGTTCAAAGAAAATAACCCATCACACTTGGTAAAGATCTGGCTCCAGAAACAGAATGCAACCTGGTTTCCTAGTTCATTGATCAGTGCCTCTGTAACTCAACTTCACTGTGGGACTGTAATATACTTTCAAATTAACATAGAATTCGCGTTGCCAAAACTTGCTTAAAACATGAAATATGGTTAAGTGTATAAATGTTCCGAGACAATGAACACAATTAAAATTATAAAGACAGGTTTTAGTTAAACAATTTACAGTAACAGAAGTCAGAGAAGTGGTTTTTTCCCGGCACGGTGGGGGTTTATTGACTGGAAAGTGGCATGGGAGAACTCTCTGGGGTACTGGAAATGGTCTGTATTTCTGAGTGGTGGTTACATAAGTATACACGAATTTTTAAGTCACTGGGCTGTAAATATACCATTTGTGTATTTTACTGTATGTACATTACCCTTCAATAAATAAAACTCAGAAAAATATTAAGAGGTTCTATTAACACTAAAGCTGTTAAGCTTAAAAAGAAATTTCTGCCAAGGACTAATGACTAATTTTTAATGGCTATGTTAGTTAGCTTCCATTAAACGCTCAGAGGCTGGGGGTAGGAAGACCAGGGTGTGGATTAAAATAAAATCTCTAGTCACACATTTTTAAGCTGAATAAACAAAATCTTTTATTTAAAGGACCTTAGATGCCATTATTCAAGCCAATCTATAACATGAAATCAACACAAAAAACTTACACTGATTTTTCTCAACATCTGTGTGTGTGACAGGCAGGACATGTTTATGGTAATTTAATAGATGAGGAAAATGAGGCTCAGAGAGTTTAAGTGATTTGCTCAATATAACGTAACTAAATAAACTGCAAACAGGGACCGAAAGAAATCCAGGCAGTGACTCAAAATCTCATATTCTTTCTACTCCAGCCCAGTCTCAGCGGCTTCAGCCAGCTAATTAAAACTGAAGAAAGCCAGATCTTTGAATCCCTTATCTCCATCCTATTATTCAATCACTCTTCGTATGACCTGTGTTTAATAGAGGTGTCATGTGAGTTCAACAATGAGTATGCAAAAGTTCACTAAACTATTAAATTGTCGATTTTTTAGAAAATCTTTAGCAGCTAATAAAAATGGACTCTTCTCCACAAACATGTAAAGCTTCGTTACTGTATTACTCAACTCAGTATCCCAAGTAACTTTTACTTTCTCTCTTGACTATTCCTTTAGCTAAAGAACAGCTAATGGATGGGTGTAAGGGTGAACCGAACGCCAGAGGTAGGATCAGTGCGCTACCACTGGGCCTCACCTCTATGGTGGGATCATATTCATCTACAAAGTGGTTCTGGATTAGCTGGATTGTCAGTGCGCTTTTCCCGACACCACCTGCTCCAACCACCACCAGTTTGTACTCAGTCATTTCACACCAGCAAGAACCTGTGGGAAAGCAGCAATTAGGTTTAAAGGGCGAGCCACAACTATAGTACTTCAAAGCCTTCTGTAATCAATAGTAACTAAAGCCTGAGTTTGAAAGGTATCGGTTCCACACACGTGACCCTCCACTTGGTTCTCAAAGTGCTTCAGGAGTGCAAAAACATTCGCAGGTTACTGCAGGCCTCAGAATTCTGGTTAGTCGCCTAGCTACCCCCACCCTGCTCTATTTTTCAACAGTCCGTGGGCCCCGCCCTCAGCCTAAGGTAAAGGAAACCCCTCTTCCTACTCCTCCCGCCAAGTCGTCTCAGCTCCGGTGGGGCAGCCTCCGGGCCGTCCCCTCGTCTTACACCCCCGCCAGTCTCCAGAGATCTCCCCCGTAGGGCTCAAAACGAAGGACCCCCGCCCAAGGGCCTTTGTCTCCAGCCTGCAGACTCCGTTCGATTCCTGGCAACAAGGAGGCGCCTGTATACTCCCAAGACGAACGCTACACATCGCAGAGCCTTACCTCAAGCCTCGCTGCCTCCGCTTCCGACGGATTTAGGACCACAACAAGGAAAAATGTTGGAGACCCCGGAACCGCCATGAACAGCCCCCACTAGGGAGCGGCACTTCCGGCCCCGCCCGCTACGTAATCAGTCGGCGCCCCGGGCGCCCGAGTCCCCGCCCCGGCCACGTGGGCCCCCGACCCAGGAGTCACGCGGCGGGCCGCACCCAGACCCGCCCCTCCCACACAGGACGTTTCAAAAATGAAAGCGCTAGGTGCTAGAGTCTCAAAAATCAGTAAAACTTTATTCGCTTCCATTCTTTCGCCATTAACAGAAAACTGGAGAAAGCAAAAATGTTTCGTGTTTACAAAGATAAACGGCCTCTTTACCCAGAGAAGTTCAAAACCTCAAACGACAACGGGGAAGATAAAAGCGCCCTCCCCCACATCCCCTGAGCTGCCCTAGTCATCTTAGACAAAGCCTTCAGTCCACTGGCCAGGGACCCTGGATGTGGCCAATTCAAGATGAGGGCCAAGAAATCAGACCAATCCGTTCCCGTGATATAAAGTCTAACAGAAGCTACACCAAGGGTCAAGTGCCTGTATTTCACAGGACACAGGAACCAGGCGGCTACTTATAAAAAAAACAAGATTCATTTCAGGCACAACTTTTTTATTTTTTTTTGTTTTTGTTTTTAAATCAGTAAAAGAAACCGAGTCCTAGAAGCTGCAGTGATCTAAGCAGCAGCAAGTTTGTGCATTCGTCTTTTTGTTTTGTTTTTGTTTAAATACGATTAAATTACCACACTGCTGGCACACCTCATTTGCATGAAATTCTGCACCATACATACT
This sequence comes from Ailuropoda melanoleuca, assembly GCF_002007445.2. Taxonomy (NCBI): domain Eukaryota; kingdom Metazoa; phylum Chordata; class Mammalia; order Carnivora; family Ursidae; genus Ailuropoda; species Ailuropoda melanoleuca. Next base: position 81,053,551 of record NC_048219.1, read on the forward strand.
AATTGTAGTAAAATTACCCCCCTCCCCAATCCCAGGAAAAAAGAAACTATTCTGGAAGATAATTTTCACTGAAATCTAACCAAACTTCGTTAAGTGGACTGTGACAAGATTATAAATGAAAAATAACATTTTAACATTTGGCCATCAACTTAAGGAAATGGTTTGCCTATACAAATTTTTATAATTTTTGTAATTTTTAATATATTCTACCTTCATATGGTCCTCAGGATTAAAGCATAATGAACAGGAAAGAAAAGGAAAAGAACGCAACTGAGTGCTAAGGCAGAACGTCTTGCCAGATAGTAATGAAGGTAGAGTATATGCTAAATACCAAGTGCAGAATTTCATAGGGCCAACAAGAGAACAGTCTATATTTTTCACTTACACAGGCGAAGTGGATTTTGCAATTACCAGTTGCGTTAAATGCACCAAATAAAGCTCCTAAAATTGATACTATAAGGCGCCACCTTAAGTTTTCCAGGCTGCAACTGTGCATAATTTTAAAATGGTTTTCTTAAATTTATTTATTTTTTTAAACATAACACGAGGAAGGTGTTAAAACTGGTGTAATAGCTCAATAGAATAAGTATTCCAGATTTTGGGAGGGATGAAGAGGGAGATATTCAGAACCCTTCACCAGAATCCCCCCAACTTGATCATAGTGGATTAATGATGTGCTTGTGGATGTGGTTAGTCAATGACACCAGCTTGACGGATCTTTCTTTCTGCACCAAATCCCTGTGAAGAAGTAAAATTGCAGTTAATTACTATAAAAGCATTTCTTTTTAATCATCGTAACCACCACCATTTCTTTCCCAAAGGAGGAAATCCATAGTGAGCCCTCCTGAACTATTACCTAAAATCTGTTCAAAAGATCAGGAAGACCAAGAAATGTGCTTCTTACTGTGAGCAGCCATTACTGTTAGGGACTAAACCAATGTGTAGGGAGTTTTAACGAGTTACAAGCATACTGAATCCTGAAGTTCCCTGCTTCATTAAGCTCTGAGCTATGCTGAAATAGCATACTGGTCTGTCAGCTGCCCCTACCCACCCCAAAACCTTGTATGTCCTCATACCATTGAGTTATCTGGTCCCCTTGGCTGACGAAGAACCATTAGGCGAGGAGCACTGGCATCATCCAGGGTGATGTTCTTCAAGCGATTGACCAACCTATCAGGTCGTGGAGCCGCAACAGCCTTGGGGCCCTCGCTGTAATGAAGTCAAGAGGTGAGAAGAAACAACTCTTGGTGGGAAGAAAGCAAGTACTTGCAGAGGAGTATGTTTTCTATCTAACTACCCCAATGACTCAGTTTTAATGAGGGGATTCTTGCCTCATCTAGCCAGCTAGCTAGCAAGACAGGACAGACAAGTTTGTTTATGTTTTTATTCCCAACTCAGGGTTTATTACCATGGAGGAGGGTCATCCCCACCCCCACTGGTCTGCAACTAGAAAAACCAGTTCCACAGACACACAAAATGAGGTAGTGGATGTGAAAAACCTTAGGAAAATTAAGTATGAAGAAATATTTCAAGAGACTCCCAGCTCCTCTCATGGTAACGTTACGAATTTAAAACATTTAAAAAAGCAGAGACAGTACTGCTAAACTATAAAGTTAGAATTTTAAGCAGCATATAAATGGCTTAATGGAAGAAAAAGCTAAACAGAATCCTTTAAGAACAAGGACTGCATAATCTTATTATATTTAAGTTCTAATACATAGAATGTACTCAGTTAATGTTTCATTGGGCCAGATTTGTAAGACTATACAATTTAGAAAATGAAGACTAGAGATTAAAAAAAAAAAGAGGAAAGATCAAGAAATAACCAGAAAGTGGCAGGATTAAAAAAAAAAAAAAAAAAAAAAAAAAAAAAGCAGTGATGAAAAGTGAAGAGAGTTTATGGAAGTTTAAAGACAGTCCAGGGAGTTTACCAGCCCAGCAACAAACTCACCAGACTCGCCAAACATTACAAGCGCTGCACTTGCCAGTGCGCTGATTAAGAATCACTGAGAATTCCACCTCATCTCCAGCCTGTAGCTCAACGCCATCCTGAACTTCTTTCACATGGAAAAAGAGCTTCTTGCTATCTCCTACTTCATAGTTAATGAAGCCAAACTGGGGGAAGAGGGAAGAAAAAAAGAAAGAAAGAAAGAAAAAAAAAACATTACAAGGGGTACAAGTGCCTCACCCTGAATGAAGCACAATGCACGAGCCTAACTAGAAGGGGGTTTCTAAAACATGGTATTCATGCTGATGCTCCAGTTTAGCTGCCTGTGCTAGAACGTGAAAGCATATGGGTCTGAAAAACTTGTCAGGGAAGAAATCTACCTTTGAAATCATTGCCATTCAATCCATCATAGCCTGACTGAAACAAAGCTTGCCTTGTGTCTTCATACAGAATATGGAGTTTTTGAATTAAGCAAAAAATCATACTGAGATCTCAATATAAGGAATAGTTTTGTTTGCCCTAATGTATTTTATGAACACTTTTACACATGCCTGCTTTCTTTGTGTGGTCTGCAAAAGAAGCTCTGAGCTAAAGTATACAAAATCTTAAATCCTTTTAGTCTGAAAAATCTCACTCCAAACTTATTTTCCCTGTCATGTAATGTTAGTTATCAATAATACTCTTAACTTTCTTTTTGTTCATATCACCATTTTCTTCAGGTGGTTTTCTTCATATTTTTACAAGCTACCTCAAACCATTGAAAAAGGGGTGGAGTAGAAATAAAAACCAAGTGAATACTGACGGTTCTCCCTTGGCTGAAAAAATTCCAAGGTTTTGGTTAACACTTGTTTACCAACTCATAAAAGGATCAAGTTCAGATCCAGAGAGGTACCACTTACCTGATCCTTCACACACTCCACTGTGGCCCTACGCAGGGGTGTGATGTTGTAGGCCATAGTCTGTGCATTTTGGCCCAAGACACACAATTGGAACTTGACACTCTCCCCTTTCTGCAGACAATCCCCTTTGTTGGCCATCCCAACTATGCCAAATGGATAGACCTCACCTTTCATATCCCCTGTAAAGAGAAACAGGTATAAAGTCTAAAAACTAGTATTTCACAACAGTCCTATGCTGATGTCACTAATAAATTTATAAGTAAATTGCTAAAAATGTATTATGTTCCTAAAAAGATTTTTATACCTGAGAAATTCTACCATAAAGCTTCAATGAAATAATACTATCATGAAAACAAGACAGAACTTGTAGTATTTCACTAGCGAATGAACAATTTTAAAGTTTATTTTTTTTAGTAATCTCTACACCCAATGTGGGGTTTGAATTCACGACCCTGAGATCAAGAGTTACATGCTCTTCAGACTGAGCTAGCCAGGTACCCCTAATAAACAGTTTTAAACCACACTTACGAAATTAAAAACACTATCACTCACAACCTCATTATCTAAATATTTGGGCATTTTAAGCAGAATTGGTTGCTAACGTGATCCACTGGATCATCTGCTTCCCCCGTTCACAATATGAGCCAACCAGTCAAAAATACTACTGACCCACACCTAACTGGGCATTAACCAAGTCAGGCACAGACAAAAACAATGTGGATAAGTTTCTCTGGCATTCTACCTCTTTTGTTTGTTCTGACTGTGGCTCCCTCAAACCAACAGGTAGTTTTCTCCCAGTTCAGATCTCAGCATACTTTTTCTTTAAAAAAACAGTAAACATTTTAGGCTAGTAGGTCATCCTATTTTTGTCACAACTACTCAAATTTGCTGCTATAGAAAGCAACCAAAGAGAATATATAAATGAATGGTTATGGCTGTTTCAAGAAGACTAACTTTATAGAAACAAGCCACCACATTTTTGTAGAGCTCTTCCCTAGAGTAAAAAAATTGGCAGGGGCACCCAGGTGGCTCAGTCAGTTAAGCATCTGACTCTTGATCTCAGCTCAGGTCTGTATCTCAGGGTCATGAGTTCGAGCCCTGCGCTGGGCTCCATGCGGGGTGTGGAGCCTACTTAAAAATAAACAAATAAATAAATAAAAATTAAGAAAATGAATTTAAAAAGTTGGCTGGAGGTCAGTGCAGGCTAGGAATAAAAACTGGGCCAAAGGTTCAGCTGCTTATCGTTATCAGTTCAGCTGGATGGTGAAGCCACTGAATCAACAAAAATGAAGAGGAGAAAACCATCAGGTGGAAAAGGAAGCTTCAGAACTGGAAATGCTTTTAATAATTCTCTTGATGATTACAGGGTAAGTGAAGGTTTTCTTTTCAAACATACAGGAACCACAACTTTAAGATACACTTACAACAGATAAAGTCATGCCATAAGGATTAGAGATATAGAAACAGCTGGTCTGATGTAGTTGTGTTAATACTACCATTTATTAAACATTTACTTACAGATTCATATTTAATCTTTCCAGATTATTGGATTCAGGTTATATCCTTATTTAAAGGTGAAGAAACTGAGGTAGGAGAGATTTAAGTAATTTGTCTAAGATTATATAGCTAGGAGGGGAAGAGTTGGGCGTTTAGATCTAGGCGTGCCCTACTTTAAAGTCCATGGTCTTTCTTATACAGAGTATTGCTATCTTCCTGATTAAAAGAGCTGTTCTCACCAACAACTGGGAAAATGTGATCTGTCTAGTCTCAAAAACCTCTAGGTTTATAGATGCCAGGCAAGTTTCCTTTTCCATAAAATTCTTGCTTTGGACTGTTGAAGAATAAGTGGACTGGGGATTGGGAATACAAAAGAAGCATCATGTTACAGAGGAGGAAGAAGGGCAATTCAGTATCACCAGTTAGTTGCCTAGTCCCCAGAGCCCTTTTAGGAGTATGGTGTAATCATGGTATTGGTTTAAAATACTGATTTGCAAAAGGCCAGATTTGTACTGAGTGATTTTTTTTTTTAAAAACAGTGTGTGTTTAACCACTATTGTTGGTAAAGGTGGGAAAGCAGAACAAAGTAAGTTTATTTTAAATTAATATGAATTAGATCTGAATTAACAAAAGGAGTGATTAAAATAAAAGACTGATTTGCTATAAAAAGTACTTCTATTTGGAGGAGTGTTAGGATGGCGGTTGGGGGGGGGGATGGAGTGTAGTGGGTTTCTATGTAAAACAAACTCCTAAGGACCTCATGTGGTAAAAGGAACATGTTATCAAGGTTCAGTTCTTTCTCTCAAATGACCTGTTCTTCCCCACTTCATGTTCTCTGACTCCTACGTGACACAAGATTTATTCTCTTTGTGAGCCAAGCTATCATCAACCCTTTCATCAACCCCATCATTATGGTAATTTAGCTATACTAATCCAGTGGTTCCTACTACCATTCCTACTGCAAATTTATTTTATGCAAAAAGTAGGTTTTTTTGTTTAGGATTTATTTGAGAGAGTGCACACACATGAGCGAGACAGGCAGAGGGAGAGCAGTTCAAGCAGACTCTACACAGAATGGAGCCTGAAGCAGGGCTCAATCTCACGACCTGAGCCAACCAGGCACTCCCAAAGTTATCTTTTTGGTGCTAATTGCTGGGGCTAAAGGGTGGCATCAGAACTCAGAATTATTGAAGATGGGGAGAAAAAAGCAGAAAATGAAAAATATAGAGTGCTTTGGCCCAGAGACCAGTCCTAGGATCCACATGGAACCCTAGCTATTAAAGAATAAATACAATACTTTTACAGAAAGCAAAAATGTTCATAAAAGTGAATGCTACTAGGAAATTTGTTAATACTGATGTAAATAACTAGAGAATAGTACAGGAAAACTATAAAGTTGTACTAAACACAGTCAGTCAATGTGAGTATCTGATGATCACACATTAGATGCCCATTTCAATATAACTCAGTTGCCCACCTATCAGTCATTTGTTCACAACACAAATCCAGGCTGATCTAATGTCCAAAGGATATAAAAATAAAAGCCAAGAGATGGGGGTGGGGAAGAGTCACTTTTCCTTAATTTCAGTTTTTAAGGAATCTGAAAACAACTGTGACAAACACCAATATATTTTAAAATGTTCAAAGTAGTCATGTGAAGGTAAAAAATTTCAAACAATCTGATGGGGATGTTCTTACCTTCCTCCACAATCTCAATCATTCCTTGGTACTCAGTCTGTGTTGGATCAACACTCCTCAAGGGGCGAATGACTTTCCCAGAGTAGATGGTGGGATCAGCTTCCTCAGTAATGCCATTCACTACAAAACAGAGCATGTCATACCTCTTACTCAACAATTTTAACTCTACTCCAGAGGAAAAGCGGCAAAAATCATTGCAACAAATGTTAACAGAGGGCTGGATTGCTTGTCTGCTATTCTTTTTTTTTTTTTTTTAAAGATTTTATTTATTATTTGACAGAGATAGAGACAGCCAGCGAGAGAGGAAACACAAGCAGGGGTGCGGGAGAGGAAGAAGCAGGCTCCTAGCGTAGGAGCCTGACGTGGGGCTTGATCCCATAACGCCGGGATCACGCCCTGAGCCGAAGGCAGACGCTTAACCACGGGTGCCACCCAGGCGCCCCTATTCTTGAAATATTTCTAAACTACCATTAAAATAAAGTTAATGGCAACCCCAACACTTACACACTTCCCTTTATTGTAATCTTTTTTTTTTTTTTTTTTAATTCATGAGACAAGAGGGAGAGGGAGAAGCAGAATCCCTGTGGGGCAGGGAGCCCCATATGGGACTAGATCCCAGGACCCTGGGATCATGACCTGAGCTGAAGGCAAAGGCTTAACCGACTGAGCCACCCAGGCGCCCCCCCACCTTTATTTTAATCTTAATAACATATATTACTCTATTTCTAAACGTACTAAACAATATTTTACTCATCTTGTTAGCCTGTGAATACAAACTAGAAAATAAACTCAACAAAGGCAGGGATTTGTCTGATTTCTTGACTGTTACATCCCCAGTACCTAAAACACAGCATGCACTTAGATATTTACTGAATTGAAATGAACATTCACGACTGTCCTTTCTCTAGGTCTCACCAAGAAAAAGTGTTACTTGGGAAGCTGAGATGAAAGCCAAAAGTTGCAGGTTTTTAAAAGTTAGAGGTCCTAAATAACAACAGTTTTCTTAAGTTCCCATTATTCAAAACAGTCTCCTAGAGGAATGCCTCTCTTTCCACCCCTATGGATATTACATCTTGGAGTTATTTTTTAAGAAGAAAATATGAAATTGAAAATAACCATAAAGCGAAGGACCTCATCTACTGGTTCTGAAATTCAAGTGTACATGGGAATTATCTAAAGGGTTTGTGAAAACAGACTGCCCATCCTGACTTTAGTAGGTCTGGGGTGGGGTCAGAGAATTTATTATTTCTAATATGTGGCCAGGTGATGCTGCTGGGTCATACCTGGGGGACCACTAATCTAGAATGATTGGGTTTTTGCTCCCTCTCACATCCTACTCCTTATTTCGTACCAAAAGCATAGACTGAATTAAGTAAAAATCACAATTCATTACCTGAGTGTGTTTTGTTCACTTTTTCTGCACTGACTTTGTTGCCTTTGCCTTTGGACAAGCTGTACTCGACCATGTCCCCCAGTTCCAAGCTATCAACATCACCAGAGAACTCACTGGGAAGAAAGGAAACATGTGAATGAGACATCACCATAAATACCAACAGCAGCAAATAAATTTTATTTCTTCTATAATAACATTCATGGTGTGCTTACATATACTGGATACTGTATTAAGCACATTATAGGCACTGACTCATTTAATCCTCAGAAACAACCCACTGAGAGGTTACCATTATCCCCAGCTTCAAGACAAAATAAAATACCAGGAGGTTAATTAGGTGGCAGAATCTGGATTTAAACCTGAACCGCCTCGGAGTCCACACCCTTACCTAACGCTATATTAGAACACCAAATCAAATGTACAATTCTCTGGTAACAACATATAAAATGCTATTCTTTCATTGAAGCAGAAAAGTTCTTGTACAATGTCCAAAGCAGGTACAGGCCTTTATCTTTTGGCCACATGTTCTCTATACAGACAATTAACTTTTGTTTATATATTGCCATAATTTTACCAGTATGAGATCTGGAATTAAAAATATATAACCACCCAATACTAAATGTTTTGGACTCCCAAACCAAAGAATGGATAGTAAGCTCTAAGTTCTCCAAGACATTCCTCACCTGTAATGGAAAAAGATTTCCTTATCATGATTGGCTGTTTCAATAAATCCAAAATTATCCTTCAGAGTTGCCACATAACCCAAGAGCCTCTTGGAGTTGGAATTACGACCTAAAAGTCGCACACAAGTTGCAATCTGTTGTCCAGGCCTCTGTTTGTCACTAATACTAAATTCAACCTGTGAAAAATAAGGACATTTATTAATACCATGTCTTTTCCACACCAAGCTCCTTACCTCAGGACCTATAACTTCCCCAGACCATGGTTTCCACTCCAAATATCCTTTGTGTCAAATACTCTGATGCAATACATTTTCACCAAAACTAATACTTCTATGTCCCATTCCATTTTTCATAAGAGATCAAGTTTTGCTCTCCAGTGTGTATTTACTCCTTATAAATTCACAATTTCTTTAAAGCAGGGCTATCAGAAAACCAGACATATTAAGTTTGAGAAAAATGCACAGCAATATAACATCTCTGGTGTGATTTTACTTTGATAATGTTCTTCTGGTGGCTGTTCTAGCTTGTAATATTATTACTTTTACCTAAGTTAACTGATTTAGGCATATCTTAGCTAGTGTTTAAATACTGACTCCTCAAAAAGCTTTAACAAAGGGCTTCCTAGACTCTGTTCTAACTGAATAAGCTGCTTTTAAATGGGAAGATGTTCTTATATTAAACTCATAAGCACAAAGCATTTTAGCAAAGCTTGAGAAGATTAAAAAGAAACCACTGTGCAAGACTTATGATTAAGAGGACAACCTTTAACCCTCCTCTCAAATGAGCAGAAGTATCTTGCCTTATCTCCTATTTGAGGAGAAGTAGATCCTTCCACATCCTTGGCTTGAAAAGCAATAGTCAATTTCACCCCACAATCATCATAAGCAATAACACCATCCTCAGCTTCCTAAAAAAGATAAAGAATACAATGAAAAGAATCAAGAACAAAAAGGCAATAAACAGCTACAGTTTTTATAGACCCTTGAGCTGAAGAATTGTCACAGCTGTAGAAATATCCTATTCTAGGGTCCCCTAAAGTAAAAGAGTTTTCATATGAATAAAAAAAAGGTGGTCTTGCCTTAACCCAGGACTCACTCAATCTGCTGTAATTAGGTCTTTTAGTCTCAAGGACCTAATTTTTGTTGTTGAGGAGGGAAAGCTTATTAAAAATTTACCACACACTCATTCAATACTTCTCACAAACTGTCAGAAATTAAACTGAGCATGTATTCTTAACAGCGGAAATTCTGGGGGTGCCTGGGTGGCTCAGTTGTCAAGCACCTGCCTTTGGCTCAGGGTGTGATCCTAGCGTTCTGGGATCGAGCCCCGCATCAGGCTCCTCCGCTAGGAGCCTGCTTCTTCCTCTCCCACTCCCCCTGCTTGTGTTCCCTCTCTCGCTGGCTGTCTCTCTGTCAAATAAATAAAATCTTTAAAAAACAAAAAAACAACCCCCCCCAAAAAAACCAGTAGAAATTCTGTAGGGCAAGAAGCTTTTCTACCACCTATTTTGAATCTCCCATAGTACCTTGTTAGTGTTTTGTATGAAATGTATTTAACTAATGAACAAGAATTTAATTTGGTATAGATCTAACAGAGTTCGGAGCACGTGAAATTCAAACAGGCAATTATACCAATGGTTCCACAGTAACACTTAAATCACTGTTGAATACAAGATAAGCTCTTCAAAAGTCTAAGAAATTTTGGATATGCCACACAGAATCATACAGTAAACAATGACACTGTATAGCAACGACATAAATTATACTGCTTCTATGGTTTCAAATATCATTTCTATGGGGATTACTGCCCATATCCCTCCTTTCCTAAGCTCCAGAATACATTACCAGTTATTATTATTCGAAACCAATTAATTTCTACTTTGACCATTCATATTCCTTACACAACTGCTATATAGTCATACTGGACATTTAAATTGTATCAGACGTTATGTTACGCACTTTATATTATCAAATTTAATGTTATTATAAAACCATCTTCAAAGTTACTCTTCTATTAGGGAAGTCTTAGGAAGTTAAAATCAACTTGACCAAGGTTATACAGCCATTACAAAATGATGCTAAGGATTTGACTTAAGTTAAATGAAGGAGGGGGTCAGTGAGTTCAGGTCTGACTCCAATGACACGGACTCTTTTGCAAGTCAACCACACTCGAAATCTCAGCATTCAATTTTGCTCTCAGCTCTAACGCATTAATCTCAATATCCAGTCAACACCGTCATGACAACATACTCCACAGTAAGTATAGAAAATAGGGATAAGACAATCCCTGCTCATGAAGAGCCCAGTTTAGCAAAGAACACAGATTCATAAACAAGTGTAATACACTGTTATAAATAAGCACAATGACAGAAACTCACTAAGGTCCACCGTTGGCCAAGAAGAAAAGAACAATAAAAGGGCAGGAAAAGTCTCATACAAAGGCTGTCTTGATCAAGTCAGTTTTGCCAGAGCCATACAGGAAGCAGGGCATTCTAAGAGCTAAAAACCATTAAAAATAAGCCCCACTGGTTTTCTTTTGTTTTTATTATTTTTAATAGCAGCACTGTGAAATTCCTACTATGGGCCAGGACCTGTGAGAGATTTTTCAACAATACAGGAGACTGTGATTTTTTTGTTTAAAAACTTAAGCTCAGAGGTGAAATGATTTCCTAAGCTACAAAATAAATTGTAAACAAGATGCTATTCCACTCCTGGGGCACCTGGGTGGCTCAGTCAGTTAAGCATCTGCCTTCAGCTCAGGTCATGATCTCAGGGTCCTGGGATCAAGCCCCACATCGGTCTCCCTGCTCAGCAGGGAGTTTGCTTCTCCCTCTCCTTCTCCCCCCCCCCACGCTCCCTCGCCCTCTCAAATCAATTAAAAAAAAAAAAGATGCTATTCCACTCTTACAGGCTCCTAGTTATTTCTAAAATCACATGACCTTCTCTCTCATGTAACTTCTCTTGTCTACATCCATGATCTCTGTCCCCCGGTTCAAGGACTATCTAAATTTCCTATCAGGCCTCTTCATCTTTTGACTTTCTCCACCCCTATCTAGGGTTCATACTATTGCCATTTCTTCCTGAAGTGCACACCTGATGACACTTTCCAAAAGAAATCTGAGTACAGAACAATGTCTAAATTCTTTAGAGTAGCAATCAAACCTTCTCAATCTGGCTGTATCCTGATTTTTACCCTTATTTCCCCATTCGACCCCACCAAAGAAAAACCCTATCTTCCTATTTAACTAATATTTAGTGCTTTCTAAAGAACCTCTGAATTTTCCTCATCTGTACCTCTATTCTGTGAGGAATGTCCTTTCCTCATTTATCTCCACCTATTAAAGGTCAGTGCCTTAGTGAAACCATCCCAAATCCGCCCCCCACCATTAGAATTCATTTTAGCCATGGCACGCTTATTGACCTTTAATGGCATCATTTTATATTTTGTATGAATTACCTGCTTCTATACAACTCCCTATTATTTACTTGAGAGCAAAAGCCATGTTAGACTAGACAGCTTTATATTTCTGTTCATTGAACTATTCAATAAATGGAATTCAAACATGTGATCTGAATCTATCCAAATTTGAAAGTTTTAAACTGCTCTGGAAGACAAATGCTATCATTTTAGATGAGCGGTTCTCAACCGGGGGTGATTCTGGGATGTCTGGCAGTATCTGGCAACACTTGTGGCTGTCACAGAAGGGGAGAAGAGAGATATTGGTCTCTGGTGGGAAAAGGCCAGGGATACTGCAAAACATCCAGCAATGCACACAACAGCCACCTACCTCCACAGAAAAGTCAATAATGCTAAGATTAAAAAACCCTTTAGATTATTAGTTCACCACTGTTGATATTACAGAGAATTCCAAAAGAGACAATAGTCAACTCCATTATTGTGTGGACAGTGCTTTCCTTGAAGCAGAAGTCTAATAAAGAGCTACATATATCGGGGCACCTGGGTGGCTCAGTCGGTTAAGCATCTGACTCTTGATTTCAGCTCAGGTCATGATTTCAGGGTCATGAGACTGGGCCCCGCATCAGGTTCCATGCTAAACTTGGAATCTCCTCCGTTTTTCCCACTCCCTCACCCCTTTTGGTCCCCTCACGCACCTCTAAAATAATTAAGTCCTTTTTTTTTTTTTTTTAAAGATTTTATTTATTTATTTGACAGAGAGAGACAGCGAGAGAGGAAACACAAGCAAGGGGAGTGTGCGAGGGAGAAGCAGGCCTCCCGCCGAGCAGGGAGACTGACACGGGGCTCGATCCCAGAACCATGGGATCGTGACCTGAGCCGAAGGCAGACACTTAACGGCTAAAGCCACCCAGGTGCCCCTAAAATAAATAAATCTTAAAAAAGAAAAAAAAGCTACATAATAAATCATTTTCATCATGTAAAACTTACCTTTTCTTTGCCTTTATTTGGGCTAGTGGTTTTAGGATTGGAGAAAGTGGCTTCTTTTTCTACAGTGCCCAGAAAACGATGATCTGAATGGGAGTGGAATGAAACCGTGCCCTTGGGAAGCTTTTTAATCCTAATAGCATGATTTCTTTGGGCAGAGAGCATATCCTACAATGATAAACAAAAGTAACTTTAAACTGAAAAAGGAAGCACCAAGAAACCATCCCATTCTTTTCTCAAAAACTACTCACAGGAACCACAGTAAACTCTACTTCATCTGCAATATGGAGCTGGTTCCCATCCAGAATTTCACTGAAGTGGAAGAACATACGAGCATCACGATCCACACACTTGATGAAACCAAAACCATCTCTCATGGCAGCTATTACACCCTGAAATCCAGATAATATTTTCACTGGCTGTGAAGCTTTCCAAGAAAACAACACTCAACTCTGGAAGCATCAAGTTAAATTCATTAGGAATTCTCTGTATTAATGACCCAAATTCTTCATCTATGTTTTATTTCTCCATTTAAATACAAACTCATTGCTTTAAGTCTTTCAGTAAATTAACCTCTAAGCAACTGTGTGAGATGTTACTCCTTGACCAGTATTTATAGAAAAAATTATCACATTTGAATTTAAACACATGCACACAATATATTCCTTTTAATTCTCAAATCTGTGAACTTGGTATTATTATCCTGTTTTGTAAGATGAGGAAACTGAGGCTGAGCGAGGTTAAGCAGTTCGTCCAAAACACACAGCCAATTAAGTGGTAGAATCAAAGATTCCAAATAAGGCCCAAACTTTATGACAACATCCAGAAATTTTAAAAATCTATACACTAATATACTTTAAATACTTCCGAAGTCAACTAATGGCAACTTTTTAGTCTCTACCTCAAAAACTTTATGTGAGTTTAGGCACAGGAAAGGCTTAAGATTTAGGTCTGAAGTGGGGTGCCCGGGTGGCACAGCGGTTAAGTGTCTGCCTTCGGCTCAGGGCGAGATCCCAGCATTATGGGATCGAGCCCCACATCAGGCTCCTCCGATATGAGCCTGCTTCTTCCTCTCCCACTCCACCTGCTTGTGTTCCCTCTCTCGCTGGCTGTCTCTATCTCTGTCGAATAAATAAATAAAATCTTAAAAAAAAAGAAAAGATTTGGGTCTGAAGATATAGGAAATCCTTTCCTTATTCCCCCACCTTCTTACGAAATTATCAGCTCTGTGAGGGCATTATATCCAGAGTTAACTGGCCCATAGCAGGTGCTCAAATGTTTATTGAAACAATTATTATCAACCTACCAATGGCTTATATATTGCATATTTTTTTACATGATTACTGATGACTATTCTATAACCAGTTCTGAATATAGCATGAACAGTATTCTGACGTTTAATCCTTGCTAAATCTTAATGGCAGCCAAGCTACTCTACAATGTAGTCCATACGGTCAGGCAAAACAGATGTTACCCGAGAAGTTTTTTAAAAATTCATTCATTTGGTTCTCAAAATTTTTGAAGTTAAAAGCACTCTGCAAGTGTCCATAAGATCAGATCTCCAAAGTTAAATGTTAAAAGTCCCAAGAAACTTAAATTTCCATTGAATGTACCCAGTTCCACTGACAGCACTGAGATATACCACACGTTATAACCCCCAACAGAACTAACTATGAAATTACATCTGAGAAAGCTAATTTATGAAAACCAAGCTTGTAAAACATGTTTGGGAAACAATTCCGGTAATATGTCACTCCTAGACTTATACCTACTAAACAGAATTTGCAAAGCCCTGCTGTAAAAACTAAAAACCCCAAAACCTATTTAACTTTGTTTTATCTACTGTTTACTAAACATCTTATGGAACAGTTCGGGAAAATCTACAATGATAGACTTGAATTTTCTCAGTATTCCTATTTAAGGTCCAGAGAATCACTGACTTTCAAAAGATCTTAGAAATCATCCTGTACACATTTCCTTTTCTAAAACTTTTTCACATCTACTCCAAGACAACTGGTAGAGTCAGATATCAAATCCAGACTGACTCAAAAGATCCATTTTCTTAATCATTTAACAAGGTAATTGCCCAATGTCACCATTACCTTAAAGACTTCTCTTAGTACAGCATTACAAATTTGAATATAACATTGGTCCCCATATTGAATCCAAGTATCAAATAATATCCAACACTTACCATTTCTCTGGCTTCATTAGTGAACTGAAATGTATTTGATAGAACTTCTATGTTGGTTGCTCGTTCTAATTTGTCACGTCGGTCTGTTGAAATATTAAACCTAACATGGTCGCCTTCCAGCAGGGTCACCTTGGATTTTGTATCTTTGTCTCCAAAGGGAAGTTCTTTAGGAATCACAAAATCAACTTTGATGCGTCCTGAATGGGTCATTCTGATGAGAAGGAAAAACTATTTTAGCTGGAGATTTCTCATCCTTCCTAGTTCTAAGTCAAACAAGAAGAACACACAGCAAACCCATGTTATTTATAATAAACAGTTCCCTACAGGGAAAAAAGATGTTGATAACGTAAGTCCAATTTGAAAGCTCTGTGTTCTATGGTCACATGATACAATCATAAAATCACAATAAGAACCTCCACTCTGACACAGAAATATTTTATTTAAGGAAAAGAATTTCAAGACTTTGATGTTTCACATTTCTTTAGCAATGACACCACTAGCCTCCTCTCCTCACCTTACCTCCCACACAAATGAAACAAACGGGGGGGAGGGGGGGACGGGGGGAAGTGGTCAGGAGAGAGCCCCAGTAAACACACACCCAAACTGGTTTCCGCCCAATTTAACCAGCATTTTTGTCCCTTTCTCCTTATCACCCAGTAAAAAAATTAAACATATTCATGGATACATCACTGGTTTTTCATTTAGTTTAATTATATATATATCAAGAAATATTTAGGGGCGCCTGGGTGGCACAGCGGTTAAGCGTCTGCCTTCGGCTCAGGGCGTGATCCCGGCGTTATGGGATCGAGCCCCACATCAGGCTCTTCTGCTATGAGCCTGCTTCTTCCTCTCCCACTCCCCCGCTTGTGTTCCCTCTCTCGCTGGCTGTCTCTATCTCTGTCGAATAGATAAATAAAATCTTTAAAAAAAAAAAAAAAAAAGAAATATTTAATTGTTCCACCATCATAAAATTACATTATTGAGTAAAATTTCCATACACCAAATTACTCTACTACTGATGAGACAAAAGAAAACTCTCCTGAAAAAGACTACTTACCTGGTTTTTACTGGGTACTTTTGGGATTACTTTGGTTACAGTTCCTTCAAAATGTTCAATGCTGATATCTTCAAAAATGACTGTTCCTTGAGGCAATAGTCTGACATCTGTTGCAACTTCTTTACCCTAAATCAGAAAGGGGGGTGGAATCATGTAATTTTAATTGTTTCTTAAAAATGTAATTCATTTTTTATCTTAAAAGGAGGCCAAAGATCAAGTTAGTCAACTGTCTTACATTTCTGTCCTTGATCGTGAATTCCACGTCATCTCCAGGCTGTAAGGTTTCTAAGTCACCCTTAAATTCACTATAGTGAAAGAATATCTCTTTTACAATATCACCTCTTTCAATAAAGCCAAACGCCTCCTAAAGATAGACAAGCAAAACCCAAAAAATAATAGGAACATCAGGTACTATGAAGTGTACATATTTATGATTACAATTTGCAATCAATAAGCCTTTTCATAAAATCATACTGTACCAGAAACAATATATTTGGTTAGGTCTAATATTAGTATCAATCACATGGCCCATTTTAAAGAACATAACGAATTAATAACCAAGAAATTTTACGAGATTACTTTTGATGTTAACAGCGAAATATTTTTAAAGGGAAGATAAAGAGGAAAAACAAAAGGCTTAGGTATGAAGTACAGACTAAAAGTAGTCAAAGAAAAAACCTCAAGTTTCTCGTCATTTGATGACACTTACCTTCATGGCACAAACTACTCCCTGACAGCGGGCTTGTTTCTTTTTCAACAGCATAATGTTACGAGCACTGACAGCACCAGTACTAGAAAGGAATAATCAGGTGGGGACCGGGGGGGGGGGGGGGGGGAGTCAAAGAGGGGTGAAAAATGCATTGGTTTGGTTAGATTTGATGAGTCCAGAGAAACAAACTAGTTTTCTAAGGCCTCAAGAATTTTATGTCAAAACGAAAAGCAAATGTAGTTTATGGCACATGATCCTTTTCATATAGCTTCATATGCAAAGGATTTTTGCTCAAATTCCCTAGTCTTCTAAATTGGGCACACACATATGTATCATTTTTCTCTTAGACTCTTAAAAGAATATCATGGACACTCTATGCTTTTCTATTGCCACAAAAGAAATAAAAGTCACAAGCTGAACGCAACCAAAGATGGGGAATCTAGTTTTAGGAAGGTCATTTCTTGGATAAACATTTGAGTAGGTATATATGCTGCAAACAAAGGTAATGGGGATACAGAGATGAATAAGAGATGGTCCCTGTTTTCAACGAGTGCTGAATTTAGTAGCTATCCCATCAATTATTTCTTGATTAAACAGCCATAAAAGAAAGTTGAGTATATGCAGTGATTAAAGAAGAAATTTGCTACACTTTAAAAAATGACCTTCGCCTTCACTGAAAACCAATCAGGCACCACACATTATCCTGTCCCCATCTTTGAGCAGCAGCAATGTGAATCTGACTTCATTTTAAAGATGGAACAGACTCTTTGTGTAGTTGTTTTAAGAAAAGCTGCAGACTAAGCGATTACTTCCCTTAATTTTTCATGGACAAACTACAACCCAATTGTGCTTTTAATTTCAAAAATTAACAGAATAATGAAGGCACTGGAAAAATCCTACTTGCCTTTGCAACTTACTACACTGAAAGGTTTTAGAGCCAGACTGGGGATCAAGTATTTCAAGGCTGTATGACTTCAGGCAAGTCACTTTATGAGAACATACCTCAATTTTACAGATGGAAGACATCAGGTGAAGCTGTTCTCAGGATTAACAACTATATATAAAATATTTAGTACAAGTGCTTGGCACACACAGAAATTTAATAAAGGTTAAATAAAGCCCCTTCATTGGCTCCACCTTTAGACTCAAGCCCTATCCCCGTGCTTCCTGAGATCAAATTGAGGCCTTCAGACTAGAACTATTAATACACCCACCAACTCAATCTGATTCATTTTTTAAAGATTTGTTTATTTATTTTAAAGAAAGCATGTGCAACAAGAGAGCGTGTGAAAGAGAGCACGTGCAAGGTAGGGGAGGGGGAAAGGGAGAGGAGCAGGCTCCACGCTGGGGGCAGGGCCTGACGTGGAGCCGATGTGGGCCCAGATCCCACAACCCTGAGGATCATGACCTGAGCTGAAATCAAAAGTCCGACACTTAAATAACTGAGCCACCCAGGCACCCCTTGATCTAATTCCTTTAAATGAAGACTGAACTCTTACAAGAGGTAAGGTTTAGGACTAATAATGCTGCACACGCTCTTGAGATTTTGCTTTCTCTGTGCTATTGGAAAGTGCATTCCTAGCATTTTTTCCAACTTCCTACTTTTAACTTCCTTCTGTATTCTTATAAAAATAATTATCCCTAGGCTTTAACTACACTTTCCTCACACTTAGGAATTTCAGAGCTATAGATTTGTTCTATTACTAGCTTGTTTCAGACTTATACATACAAGTTAAGTAGCTTCACCTAGATATACCCAGATACCTCAAATTCAAAATGCCAAAATAAGAATTCTTCTCCAAAACTTAATACTTTCTTCTGTATCTTTTTATTTAATCTGGTTAATAATATCATCATCTGACCAGTAGCCAAGGTGGCATCTGGGACTCCCCTCTCGTTAATTCCAATATACACCTCTACCTAATCCACCACAAAACTTGATTTTATCTTCTCAGTGTGGCTTGACTTCTCCACCTGACCACCCCTGGCCTATCCATATTAGATCAGACCCTCATCTTGCACATTAACTCTCAAGTCAATGCCTCTAGAGTACCCCTACTCTCCAAAAGTCTGCCATCTCCATGACTTTCAATGATCTAAACTGATAGCACCTCCATCCCCACTCCCATCCCCCACTTAAAATCCAAGAGTTCTAGGACTATGGGATAAAGCTCAAACTTCATCTTCCTATGATCCAGTCAATTCAATCAACTCAAACTTTTGGCCATTTCCTCAAAATGATGCTTCTACTCAGAACACTTCCCCCCCTTCCCCAACTCCCTAGTGACTTTACACGCTTCCCTCAAAACTCTTCTCCAGCACTGCAGCTTTTGCAAAACTTTCACTGACTTTTAGAACAGCTCCTTGAAAGCTCGGACCATATTTTAATAGTATTCCTATTTTTGACATCTGCACAGTGCTCATCACAGAATAGACCCTCAAGTGCCTAGCTAATGAAATTTAAAATCATGAAAATTATCGTTAAAATTATCCACAAGTTAGGTTTTTAACTCATTTCAAATTTCTTCTTCTTATTGGAAGGGGTGAACAAAAGAAACAAAACAAAAAACCCCAACTTAGGTGGAAAAAAAGAACTTACTGTTTATTGTTATCAATTACAAAGTTTATTTTATCTCCAGTTTCCAGCTGAACATTCCCTTCGACATCTTCAGGGGTGTAAGTCAGATAAAACACTTCCTGTGAATTAATAAGTTATTATCACTATATTGGCAGGATGCACATTCTCTGTATACTGTGATTTACTTTGTTAAATACCTCTTAAACTGGCATTTTAAGCCAAATTTCTTAAAAATGCTTTATAACAAGTACATCATTTTATTCATATAAACACACTTCCCCTCCATGATGCTGATGACTTCTGCGAGTCCACAGCTGAGCAGCAATCCAACTTCAAAAAGCTTACACACGTGGAAGCATTTGCCCAGAGACTGTAGTTACATTTCAAAAAAAACAATTTTTATGTAAGGCATTCCAAACAAAAAAGATGGAGTTAGTGCTTAAAAGGAACCGGAAAAAAGATCCCCTCCCACAACCCCCAAAAAAGCGAGTAAAAGGAACATTTTACCTTAATGTTCTAACTAAGGTCACACTTGGGCAAGCTAAGACACTTGGAAGTCCTAAGGATTTTTTCTTTTTAAAGTTTTTGATTATGCTGCACTCGAAGCCTCTTAGAAACCAAATTTAAAATGGAATTTATCAACTGCAGCTTACGTTTTCTATTTTGAATTTTAAAGTACGCTTATAGATCACATGGTGGATCAGGCAAAGGTTTAAGAAAAATACACAAGTTTACCCCATTACGTTCGTAGCATACACTCCCTGTTGGACTCTGACCCGGGGCAGCTGGAGATTTACTCTCTAAGTTGTGAGGAACAGCGCACACAACCTACCAGTCAAAAAAAAAAAAATTTCCATTGCTAATCATTTCAGGAGCAGCACTGTGCAATATTAACTGAATTTTAATATCCTCTATACTATACATAGGGATGCATTTTAATATGATCCACAAGAGGATGTCATGCTGCCAAGTTTCAAACTTACAGTACGTAAACTGACTGTAAGTATAGACTTAGGGTTATATGTAAAAACCCAAACTGAGTCTTGACCATATTTTATATTTCAGGTCAAGAAATGCCAGTGCTTCTGATAGAATTTTAAAATAATAATTTTTATATACTATAGCTCTCTCGCGTGCAAACTGAGGAGATGGGGAGAATCTTCCTTTTCTAATGTGAAAGATATGCAAATGCAGGGCCCTAAGAAAACACAAAGCATCAAAGCCACTAACTTGTCCATTCATTCTTTCTTCAGGGAGGATTTCTGGTTTTATCTTCACCAGTTTAACAGCAATGGGTTTCCCAGTCCGCCGGTCAGATGATACTTCAAATTCAACATCATCTAAAATAAAGTAGTATTGTATTTGTTGGACTAATTTTGACAAAATGGTATCTCATTTTCAAGCCAAACTTAATGCAGCATTTGAGTTGCTGTAGACCGGTGATTTCTCAAAGTGTGGGTCCTGGACCAGCAGCAGCAGCATCACCTGGGAGCTTAGAAGGAATGCAAATTCCTGGGCCCCACTCCAGACCTATTCAAAGACAAACTCTAGGCACCGGGTACAGCATTTTGTGTTTAAACAAGCCTTCCAGGTTATTCTGTGCAGCATTTTGTGTTTAAACAAGCCTTCCAGGTTATTCTGACAATAGTAATGCTTCAGAACCACCGCTTTAGATTAAGACATGAGTATCTTAGTCTTAATTTTCATAGCATTTACTCTTACTGCAAATGAGGCAATATAAAGATCATGACTTTTGGCAAGTTTTCTTTTTCTTAAGCTTCTCTGTACCTCTTTTTGGAAAAAAAAAAAACTTCTCTGTACCTCAGGTTCCCTCACCCACAAAATAAGGATTAACCAAAAAAATGCTCTTGTAGGATTTAGAGTATTTAGCATGCAAATACTCAATTAACTGTTGTTCTGACTTTCCCCCCAAAGATATTTTAAAAAACACACACTGTGACCTTATAATTTCAGTCTTCTACTAAGCCATACATTTTCATATGTGAAAGTGATTTCTACGGTGTAAGCCAAGATAAATAGTCCAAGTGGTGACATTCTCAGTTTTTTTCTTTTTTCAAGTACTACCAAAAATATTACCTGGTAAAACAGTCAAAACTAACATTATAAAAGTTTAATATTTTCATTGGCTTAAAATCTAATATACAACTAAAGTCATGAATACGGAAAAAAAATATCTTCCAAGTATCTATTTAAAAAATATTGTAATAAAAATTCAAAGGTATCTTTAAGTCAATGAGTCTTTCATCCCCCCAAAAGACACCACCACAATTAGAAATCAGGATTCTGCTGGTTTAGGGAGACACATGTCTGTAACTGGGACAATTAAAAGGCCAAAACTATAACACTGTTATGAGCAAGTTGACATGCAACAGAAATGTGTGATGAGTATTTTAAAAAGGATAATCAATGACAGATTACCTCCTACTTTTAAGTCCTGCAGGTTGCCATTATACTGAGAACAGTGGAAGAAAAGTCTAGCTTGACGTTCTGAACACTGAATAAATCCGTAAGAGGTTAGCAGTTTTTCAATAACCCCAGTTTCACGCAATGCTGCTGAAGTACCGTTAGGGTACCCATTGTGTCCATTGTTATGGAGAAGGTTTGGATCAAAGCTCATCTGTTTTAAAAAGAAAAAGAACTTAATATATTCAGATCTGTACATTAGCTCCATAGCATACTAAGTCTGTTAACAAATCACTAAATTTTTAATTTAAAAAGGCAAGGAAAATTAGGTAAAGGGAAGCTTATGGGTTTTTATTACTGAAATATTAATTTAGCTAACAAAACATTTCAGAAGACATCATTTCATTTATTTTAGGGAATTGCCCCAATTTACGGCAGAATTTTCACTTACCAGCAAATACGATTTCTGAAGTTTAGTGTTAACGTAAAGCAACTGCATTAAGTAAAAGCTGCTTTCATGTTAACTTTAAATTACTAAGACAATAATTTCGGAACAAAGGTAATGGATATCCAAGGGATGGCAATCCAAACTACCATAACACTTAAGAAATTAAAATCAACTTTGAAACTTTAATAGAAACCTTAATACTATTTGGTAAGCCATGCATCCACAAGCAATTATTTAAATTAGTAGAGATGGAAACAAAAGAAACTTTGTATGCAACACTTATTTTGAACTAGAAAATATGAGAATAATGCATACTTGGATTCTTCAATGGAAGACAAGCCCAAACAGTGAGTTGGAAAACAGGATTTTTCTAAGACAAACCTCCAAGACCACAAAAGCTCTTCAAATCTAAAACTTTTAATCATATTACAGGTATATTTAAAGAAATCTTTTCATCCATTTGACGCTGATGAAATCTCTAAATACTGCCATTTGCTTCTATGATCATAAAAAGCAAAAGAAAACAGTCTTTAGTAAAAAGAGCTATTTAAATACAATGCAATGGAACCTGTTTACATCATCAAATACTGTCTATCACATTGGATATTTCATTTTGCCTTACTTGAGTAAAACTATAAAAACAAACTATTTTATTAATGTAAGTGATGAATGAAAGAGGACAAAATCCCTAGCAGAGGTTAGGTCTGTAACTGATTTACTTTGACAGCAAGATATCCACATCTTTACTAGTTTAAGACCCTTTCAATGAAAATTTGACTTATTAATAAGCATTTTAAGCATGATGCTGGATCTTATTAATAAAAATATATTTCATTAGGGGAAAAAAATGACAAATTCTAGAACAATAAATCCAAGTATGAGTAAACAGTGTATAAGATGGCCAAATCATGCAAATCAAAGCCATCTAATCTGCATGTGGTTTAGTTCTAGTTCTTTCATGCTAGACACTGCTCTGTGTTTAACATGTATTATCTCATGTAATTTTTACAAAGCCCATGAGAAAGTAACATCACCATTTTACCAATGAAGTAACTGACATAGAAAGGCTAAATGACTTGCCAAAGTCAAATGGTAGAGGATTCAAACTAAGAAAGCCTACTTCTACAATCTGGCTCTAAAGTAGGGTTTCTCAAACTTCACCTACCTAGCAATCTGGTTAAAATACAAAATACTGATGTTAGTGGGGGCAGGAGTTTGAGATTCTCCACTTCTAACAAGCTCCCAAGGCGATACCAATGCTTTAGATTTTTGGACTCATGTTGAGTAGCAAGACCCTAAATTACTAAATTTATCTTTTCTGATTCAAGGTGAAGAAAATGCCCAGGGGAAGTTAGAAAGTGAGTTTGCAGGTTATTTCAACCAAAGTTGAGTGGCCCTCCTAAATCATGCTCTTAACACAAAGCAAAAAAGCTGGGATGACTGTTTTCCTGACTTACAGATCTCTGATACGTGGGGGTCCTCTTTTGTTTTTTAGTCCCAGATGAGGTAGAAGATGAAGATAAAGGTAAAGAATGTGAAGGAGGGGCTGCAGGAGGGGGATGAGGATCTGATGATGATACAGTAAAAGCGTTCTCCATCTCAAACAGCTGTGATAACATAGCACAATGTTTGTAACTACGATCAAGAACAATTTAACACACACTTGACAGTCAAGTTCTTTATCTTTTCAGATTCATCAGGTTACTTCAGCAAAATATAATTCATTCAATCAGACTTCTACTGAAAGAAATTATGGTGTTAACATTAAAAGGTCAAGCTGAAATGTATTTTTAACCATCCTTTTCCAATCCCTAATCTACAACATTAACAATCTTTTAAATGCCATCAGGATTCTCTGGTCGTTGCTACAGTGACACAATTCAGCCGAATTTCTTCTCAATGTCTCACAACTTTACAAATAATCCCAAATTCTCAATGATCTTGTCTCCCCAGAGTACACACAAAGATAATCCAATGGGGTATGGGAAGAAAATATTACAACTATGTAATTATTTTGTCCAGAGATAAAACTTAGCTTTTATAAATATTTATCATGTACTTTCAGGAGAGGACTCACTGAGTTGGTATGTTAGATCACACCACATATCACACACATAACTTAGGTATTCTGAGGGAAGGGTGAAGAACTCTGTTAAGACGTTGACAAATGAGGCCCTCACTTATTCATTTACTTTCAGCATATTATAGTTTATATTTGCCTAATTAAGTGGACAAATTTAGCTATCTAGCTTAACTAAACTGTCCTCAAAAAAAAGACAAATGGCTGAAAAAGACTGCTGAAGAATCTTATATAAAAGATAATGCCCATAAGGCAAGCACACGCGAAGAAAATGGGACCTGATACTTCTCATCCTAGTACTAGTTCTTTGACCTCCAAATCATAACATAAAAGGACCATTTAATAAGATCTGACAAGTATGCCAAAGCGTTAATATCAAAACTATGATACAGACTTATACTAGGAGCAATAAAACACACTATGCGTATACCGTTCCTCACATAATTCACGATGGCATAAAGTTTTTAAACACCTAAAAACTAAGCATTTAGACATTATATTTAGTAAGAGTGGAAAGTTTCTGCACTGTTAACAGGTAAACTATTTTTATAATATTGCTTATTTCAACTTTATTTGTAGCACTAGATTTTACAACACAAATAGAAATCTGACGATGCTGTAAGTACATACACAAGTACACAATGACTGTACACAGTAAATACTATTACCTTTACTAACAATTTGATCAAATTAATTTGAAGAAGACTATTCTAGGTCCAAGATACATCTTGGATCATAACTTTCAAGCTGAGCTTCTCTCATTTTGGATGATAGCTCTTATTACCATATAGGTAAGAACACAATACTGCGATTTGTAACACAAAGGCCATGAAGTCACAAAAACCTCAAGTCTCCAGTCCTACCACATATTCCTGCAGGCCAAGGTAAGACTCTTGTTTTTCTAAGGGAAAATGAAACAATTACAAGGAGTTAGAACTATACCTTTCCTGCTAAGATTAAATTGTTTCCCAACAATGGTTCTGGAATTTAGGCTGTATTGCTCTTTAAGTTTCACCTCACCTCTAAATGAACATCAAAACACAACTGAAAAAGGGTACTTCCTTTCTCCTAGCATCTTTCCTGACTGAAGTTTCTTTTCTAGCCTTTATCCATTTGGGGGGCGGGGGAGGGGGTGTCTCTTCTTTTTTAAAGAAAAACGCATTACTCAAGCAACTTTAGATAGAACAATAGGTTAACACCCTTCCCTTCAAAGAATTCCTTGCAATTCAGACTAAACTACATTTCTATGGCACTGCAAAATTTTCTTAACCAGCACCACTAAAACTTTAAGGAAGTACCATTAAACAAAAAGTTCATTTTTAAAACACCACCAATTACATAAAATTGTAAGTCCAATGGCAAAAGTAAATGGCTCAAGAGCAGATGCTTAATAAAAAATTAAGACACCCCCCCCGCAAAAAAAAAAAGGGTGGAAGGAAAGGACCAATGTATAAATGTTATTTGGCTTTTCTTAAATAGGGGGAAATATCAATTTATTTGCTCACCTTATAGGATACAAAAATATACTCAAGATAGATTGAGTTAAATACTCTAACAAACACCAAATAAAAACATACTATTAATAAAATCTTTGGAAGGAAGACTTTCCAGATTTGAAATAGAAAAAAACTGCAAAGGATCAATATTTGATTAGATGAAAAGGACAAGCTTTTACACGAAAACTTAAGGAAAACAAATCCAAGTGTGTACTATTAAGGAAATTTAAATCAATAAGAACTGTAACAGTCACCCCTTTTCTGCATTTTGCTTTCTGCAATTTGTTACCCCCATCCCCCCAATAGCAGTCTGGAAGCAGGTGATTCCTCCTGACACATCCTCAGGTCAATAGTAGCCTCAGACTCTGTCACCATGCGTAGGTCATTCATCACTTCATCCCATCATGTAGGCATTTTATCACCTCACATCATTACAACGAGGGCAAGTACAGCATAATAAAATACTCCCAGAGACACATTCACGTAACTTCTACTATACCGCTGTAATTGCTCTACATGGATATCTTACTGCACCTAATTCGTAACTTAAACTTAATCACAGGTATGTTGGTATAGGAAAAAACATACTCTATACAGGGCTCCACACTACTTGCAGTTTCATGCATCCAGTGGGTCTTGGAACATACTCCCTGCAGATAACGGGGTGGGGGGGAAGGGGGGGCGG
>NC_048219.1:81079934-81198067 GCF_002007445.2 Ailuropoda melanoleuca
GGGCGGGCGGGCTACTGTTCTAGAATATAAGCTCCACGAGGTCAAAGACTTTTTGTTACAAAGCTAAATCCCTAGAGTCTAGACAAACAGCTGTTGGTACATATTAGGTACTCACTGTCAAATACTAGAAGTATTAAGACAAATAAATTGGTCTTAAAGACCATTCATTAAACATTAAACACAAAACACAAAAAACCCTTCAGTTTTGGCAATAAAAAATTTCAGTAAAGCAAATTAGTCTTTTATCAAACTATCAAAGGTAAAACATTTAAAAACAGTGAGAAAGTAAGTTAAGAACAATATACTCGAATGTTTTTAAGGTGGTAAACTGGTGCGACCTTTCTGAAATGCAGTTTAGGAACATTTATCAAAATGCGGAGTCGTTTTCCTTAATAATTCCAACGCAGGAAACCTATCCTGGAGCAATCTGAAATGTGAACACTAGATGCACAGAAGTATTCACAGAAATGTTTTAATAACAAGTGCCTGGAAACAATCTAGTCTAAAGCTGGTTCAAGAAGTCACACTAATTTATACAAATGCTATGCAGTTATTAGAAAGGATGTATGAATATGCTTATGCTATAATATGAAACAAAAGAGAGATACCTATACAGTATGATTTCAAATGTATTTAAAAAAAGAAAGACCAGAAAAATCTAATTTAATGCTCACGGATTTCTCAAGAAAACACTTGGAAGGTGTCTTAAAATGGTAAATGGGGATAGAATCCAATACTCAATCAATGGCTTACATTCTTTTATTCTTTTTAAGACTTATTTGAGAGTGCGTGGCGGGGGCAGGTTTTGCAAGGATAAGCAGACTCCACACAGAATGCCCTGGATCTCAGGACCCTGAGATGATGACCTGAGCTGAAACCAAAAGTTGGCCCCTTAACTAAATGAACCTCCCAGACGCCCCTCCATGGTTCACGTTCATAACCACTGCCTTACTTACACATTAAAGAACTTTAGTATCTATAATACATCAACACTTTTCTAGGCTCTGCTCAGACGGAGAATACAACAGACAAAAATCCTCAACCTCACAAATTTTAAACTGTCTTCTCTTTTCTATGTATTTATTTTAAAATTGGAAAGTCATTAACAATGTTAACCCACCCCTTTAAAAAAAGAATTAGAATCAGAGATCAAATTTAAACTTAACCTCTAATCCACGAAATCTACTAAAGTTCCTTGAAGAACAAAGAACCAAGATCAAAAGACCGGCTTCTGGTCTTGCTTCTCACACAAGAACTTCTCTAGGATTGTTTCCTCAAATGTAAAGTGGGGGCCTAAGGGGTTTCCAAATTTCCCTGGGGGGAGGAATCAAAATTCTGTGCTTTGTCATTTCTTTTTGCAACATCTGAGTTGTTTCTTCCGCCTTTTTCCTTACCTAGTCTCCTTGGCTGCTACTGACAAAATTAGTTTAGAAAAGGCAGCCTATTTCACTTGAAGGCAGTTTTAGAAAATGACTTTGCATTCTTTATCTAAACATATCTTTCCTTAATTCCCATTGCTCCTTTCAGTTTTCTGAATGCAACTGTTTTTCTCAATAATTGGAAGTTTTCTGGAGATGTTCCAAATAATTACTTGTTAAAGTGCAGTTTACTACTACTCTTACTGTACTATGACAAACATTTAGAGAGCATGGAGTGATTATGTTTGATTCTACAGACCTAAGTTTCAGTAACTTTGTATAGTAAAAAAAAATCTCCACATCATTTTTTAACAAATTAATTACTAAAATCAGGTTTTCTCCTTTTAGTGCTTCTGTAACTGACCTCGTTCCCAAAGAAAAAGCTAATCAAATGCTAGATTTCCTTTGTTGGTTAATCTAGAGTTCCAAATTAAAGATAATTTCAAATTAGGCCTTGTAATTGATTTTTTAAAGCATTCTTCTATGCCCTTACTTAATGCCTACCCTACAGGGTTGTTGGGATGGTTAGATGAGCTGCTCTACTAAAAAGCCTACAGTGGTGCTTAGCACATAAGCGCTCACATAACTACTCACTACCAGGTCCTTTTCAAAAGCAGGGCAAGGACAGAAATCTGGCGACACACTTGGAAACCTCTCTGAAAATCCATCCATTAGTCAATACCTTTAAATGTATAATCATCCAACCTACATTTCTCCAGAGTGACCATATCAGAGTGCCATGATATACTCTGTCAAATGTCCTTATTGAAAAGTCTTTGTTTGCTCTTGGATTTTGCTAGGCATAGAGAGCAAGCTCCAAAGTTCCCACACCTGCCTCTGAAAATCAGTCAAGACCTGTACAATTCCTGGTCATAGGTCTCCATTAAGTACTACCACACTCTTAGCAAGTTAACAGGGTTATATTTTCATTCAATCTGGGGCTTTAGTTTTCTTTTAATGCTCCCATCTTTGCTTTCCTTTTGTCACCTTTAGACTCCCTTGAGCAAACAACAAATCAATCCATTTCATATGCCAAACAAATTTCTTAGAAGCTTTATTCTTCCTTGATATTTTTTCAGGCCAATGTCTCCCACATTTATTCCTTCTTAATTATGTAATACCTTTACCATTGTTACAAAAGTCCCTTTTAAAATCGGGGGTTCTACTGCATTATCAGATATATTTCCTTTGCTGTACCCCTTTTAAGTGGAATACTTTACAATTACATAATCAGACCATGTTTTACTGTCAAAATCTCCTACCCCAATTGTTATTTATCTTTTCTAAATCTGTGAACTTAAATTGAGAGCTATGAGTGCATATATTTATATATTAAAAATTTCACGCTGGGATGCCTGGCTGGCTCAGTGAATAGAGCATACAACTCTTGATCTCCAGGTTGTGAGTCTGAGCCCCATATTGGGGGTAGAGTTTACTTAAATAAAATTTAGGGGGGCGCCTGGGTGGCTCAGTCGGTTAAGCGTCTGCCTTCGGTTCAGGTCATGATCCCCAGGTCCTGGGATCCAGCCCCACATCATGCTCCCCGCTCAGCTGGAGGTCGGCTTCTCCCTCTCCCTCTGCCCTTCAGTTCGTGCTCATTCTAATAAACAAAATCTTCAAAAAATAAAATTTATAAAAATGTTCATGTAGTAAACTAATATTCAGAATACAAAGATTAGGCTAAAAAAAGCACTTCTACTTTAAATCCCTTTCTACAATTTATTTCAATAAAATGAAATGGGAGCTTTAGTTCTAGTCTTTTACCCGTTTCAACAGTCAAGATAAAACTGTACAGTTTCAATCTGTGTTATCTTATCTAACCCAGCACAATTTATTACAGCCTAAAATTATTTTTTAAGATCAGATGAGGAGGTATGAAGAAACAAAGAGGAAAAAAGCAAATGCTACAACAGCCTTAAAATTGAGTAACTGTTTATAGGACAGAGATAATTTAAATAAATTGGTATTATTGGTAGTTTTCAGTTAAGGAGAATTCTGGTCCACAGTAAGGTCATTACCACAGTAAGCTCATCAACCTTTAAAAAAAAAATAAAAGATTAAAAGTCTCAGTGCTTCTTGAAATGGTGATGAAGCTTTTATAAGACGACAACCTAGGAATGACCTAGTATTTTCATTCCTCATTCTATTTGATTGCTGCAGCATTTTTAAAAAGGTTTACCACCAAATCCTCCTTGAAATTATCTTCCTTGGTACTCCTTCCTGGCTACCTCTATTTCTCTGAACATTCCCTTCTTTGGCACTTCTTCATTTATTACCTATAAAGTAAGGACTCCTTTCTGAATTCTAAGCTTTTATTTCTACCCAATTTAGAAAACCAAAACTGAAGATTAAAAAAGGAAAATTGCCTTTCCTAATCCTCCTTCCCCAAATCCACTTTTCAACATTCCATGCCTTCCTTTCAGCAAGTTCCCACATAAACTTCCCTATTCCTATGAACAACAAAGGTTTCGAACTTCTACAACTGGACAGACTAGGTCAATTCCCTCCAGGCTCATCTTCACATTCAATTAGTTGGTTATCAAGTCCTATTACTTCTACCACTAAAACACCTACTGCCTCTTTCTCTGCCTTTACCCTGGCTTTTATCTTCCTTATACTTTACCCATTGCTCTTAACAGGTCTTCCCATCTTCAGCCTATCTCTTAAAAGTTGAACCATTTGTTTGATACACTCCTGAATATGTAACTTTAAATGTATCTTTAAAATCTGAAGCAATAAAACGATCTCAGTTTTGAAATAAGAAAATCCATTAAGCCCCTGCTTATAAATATAAACACACGATGACCTCTCCACAGGACAAAGTCGAATACAGTGAGCCTTCAGAAGCTGCCTTCAGCAAGCTTCCCTTTCTAATTACTCTCTTCACCCACAAAACTGTATTTCCTACTCTGTTCATAATAGACTTAGTCACCATATACCATGTGCTTTCAAATCTCCCTGAATCTGCTCATTCTGTTGCTGCTACTAGAAAATTCTTCTCTCTCTCTAAGCACTATTCACCTTAAATGTCTCTTCTAAGCTTTCTTTACCCCTTTACAGAGACCTTTACAGAGACCTCTGAACATAGACTGCAAAGGGCATCCACAACTGAAACTGTAACTTTTAAACAGCACAGATGGGAGTTTTTCTTTTTAAGAGACCAATAAATTAAGACGGATCCACATGTATTAAACAAACGTAATCTTGTGTGAAAAATCCCACAGTTTGGCCATAAATAGTATCCTTGTTTAATAGGAGACAATAAATTAAATTATCTAGTGTTGCTATTTTCAGACTGAGAATATAAATTGTTTTCAGAATACCTTTAGAAGAGAACGGATTAAGAAGATTTGATATTTGACCAAAATAATTAGGAAATCCAAAATTATAAACTGATTCTTGCCAAGACAAAACTACAAACCTACCTCGCAGTGATAATCAAATATTGCACTTTCAGTAGTATTTGCTGATTCTTCTTTTTCAGCACACGTTTCAAAGGATGAAAGTTGCTAGTATTTAAAAAAAAGAGCGAGAGAAAATGATCTATCAAGCTAATAAAGAATACAACTGCTGCTGCACCGGGCAATCTCACAGTACAGCACTGAAGAAAACAAAGACTACTAGCAGCGTTGGGAAGTGCTCTTTCAAAGCTGTTGAGTAGGCACAAACTTCTTGTTTCAGATCAAGTGTTGTGTCTTCAACTTAAGTGTACTCTTCTTTGGTCTTGTTGGTTGTTTCGAGGTTTGTTCCTTGCCTGATCTGAACTTGAAGCAGCAGTTTCAGGTGGTAAAGTCTGTTCTGTTACACTTCATACTAGAGATAAAAAATGAAGACATTAAGTATAATTTGCATAAAAGAACCAGGACAGAGGGTGGGTAGACGGACAGGCTCATTTCATAAACTTAGAACCATTGGTTACACAAGTAATGCAGGCAACCTGGAAGCACACTCGTCTGATGCTATTTGAGCAATCTCTCAAGTGCTAATGGATACCATCTCCTCTGATGTCACACACTCAAAATGGGAAGTTATTTCACATTCCTTGGTGACACCCCCACAGCATAAGTTCTAAGTTACAGAGCATAATATTCAATTTAATGCAAGTGTTTTATAAGCATCCAGCACTGTGGTTAGGTATTGTGGAAAATATAAACGAACTTCCTGCCATCAGGTAATTTACACTCTTTCTGAAAAGACAAGAGTTATATGTGGAGAGAAACCATAATACAGAACAAAATGTCAAAAATTAATTTGTTTGTTCAACTAATACCTGAGTACTAACTATGTCATATACTATATATTAGAACTTACTTACTGTTTATTCACCACTGTATGTACATTGAAGCAACATGGTGAGCACAGTCAGAGGCTTTTAATCAGAGGTGGAGACTTAAGTTGGAGAGACAGACAAAATTTTAAGAGAAATAAAACAGCCAAGTATTCTAGGCACATCACACAAGCTAAGCCAGGGTATGCCACTAAATTCTAAGCTCCTTGAAAGCAGGGACCACATATATGATTTTCTATGCCCGACATCAAGGGAGGTTTATTACATGAAGGACTGTGGCAATAAGCATGGCTTGTTTCAGAGGAATCAGTAGGCTAGTTTGGCCAGAACAGAGAGGGCTAGCTTAAAGTGAAATGGGATATGTGGTGTGACAGGTGTAGCGGAGCCAGATTATGAAGTATTTCAACTTGATATAACAGGAAATAGAGAGCCTTAGTTCTTGATGAAAGAGTATTAACTCCTGAAATCCCATGGGAGATGACTTAGTGAAGGAAACAGAAATCTCATTTGAGCTGTTGCCAGAAATAGATGAGAAATGTCTATAAAAAAGAAACAATTAAGATGAGATGGGAAGTGAAAATATATTTGTAAGTAAAACCACAGAACAGTGCTTTACATTGGCCATAAAAATGATTCTTTTGCAGACTGAAATATTAACTAATCTGGTGCTGTCAGCTAAATGATTTATATAGGGAGAAGAAAAAGGTAGATTTGGTTTTAGAAATGCTGAAAAATGAATAGTGTATTTATTTTAAAAACATCAGAAGAAAGAATGACTATATGGTGAGAGGCCAGAGCTTGTGAAATTAATTCAGACTAGGAGAGCTCAAGTTCAATGAAAACTTATCAACAGCTGATCTGTGGCTGGTTGGTTGTGGTTTTTTTGGGTTTTTTTGTGGCTATACCTAACATTCCCTGACTTTACATTATTACCTCAAATATCAAATATTAAATTTGTCCCATCTTTCAGATTTTATTTGGATCATTCTATTTCTCAGATTACATACTTCTTAGAGCAATGGTTGCAAATCACTTGGGAAGTTTTAAAAAATACTTATGCCCAGTCCCCAAAGAATAATTTAATTGGCCTGAAAGAGGGCCACTTCTGTTATGATCTTTGATTCTTCCCACTCTACCTCCACACCCAATGTTGCAAGTCTTATCACTTTTTCCTTCAAGAGAGCTTTTGTCCATATTTTAGTCCGGATATCTAACACATCTGCTAATTTCCAGTGTCAACCCTTTCCATTTTCTGTCACATAACACTGCCAGACTGACCGATCTAAAACTCCAATTTCATCTCATTTTGTTGTCCAAAATCTTCAGTGATTTTTCCAGCATTCTAGATGGGAAGTTCTTAACCCCAGCTGCACATCCAACCCAACTACCTGGGTAACTTAAAAAAAAACAAAAACAAACAAACAAAAAAACAAAGCCTGGATCCTACGTTGAGATTCTAGTTTAATTTCACTAGGGTTGAGTCCCAGAGTTGGTAAATTTTATCATCCCCGTGCCCCCGGCCCCTGTGTTTCTGACTTGCAGCCAGGATTTAAGAACCACCATTTAAGATGTTCTCTATTCTACCTTTCCATCTTAACCTTTTTTTTTTTTAAGATTTTATTTATTCGACAGAGATAGAGACAGCCAGCGAGAGAGGGAACACAAGCAGGGGGAGTGGGAGAGGAAGAAGCAGGCTCATAGTGGAGGAGCCTGATGTGCGGCTCGATCCCACAATGCCGGGATCACGCCCTGAGCCGAAGGCAGACGCCCAACCGCTGTGCCACCCAGGCACCCCTCCATCTTTACCTTTTAACTGCTCTCCAGTTCGTCTTCTAGACAGGTGCATTTTCCTGCCTAATCCTTAAATATAACCCTTGGTAGATGCCTGAATTTGAGTCTTCTTCGTGCATATATGGGTCTTCTCACAAAGAAGATAATTTTGCCATCTTCCAAGTGACAAAAGTCTTTCTTGACCATTCCAGTACAGACTTAACTACCTTAATTTCCACTATGTGGGGCAGTAACTCCTTGTCTGCATCATTTTTTCTGATCCCAAATCATTTCTGCACTTTGCTTACTTCATGTTTTTATGTATCTTGCTCCTCTAATTATAAAACAAACTCAAGTTTATTTATCACAGTCCCCTTCAGCACCAAAACCAGCACTGCCAAACTTAACCATAGCAAAACTACAATAGCAAAGAGGTAGTTAATCCATAATAGGAAAAGGACACAATTTTAGTGCAGACAGTTCTAACTTCTAAAAAATTACATTTTGGTTAACTGTACAGTCTTACTTAACCCCTCAAGAAATAATGTCTTTTTAAAAAATAGACTTGATACACTGATTCAATCTTAATATCTTACATCTATTTATGAACCCAAAGACCTCAAAATTGCTATCTGATAAAATAGGCAAGAATTTCATCAAACTGCTAAGGACAAGGCTGTGTATATCATTGGGGTGGGAGAATCAAGAAAAACAACCTATCTTAAAAAACCTGGATAAACCCAGTCTAGGGTATTATATTATGTTAAGAACTGTCTGTCTAGTTTGTCACTCAGTAACAGAGAAATGAGACTTCCAGAATCTAAAATCTGGAGCATTGCAGAGCCAGTCTTGGGCACGAATGAAGCCTATTAGGAACCGTTAAAGGTCAAACAAACCCACCAACTATCATGAAAAACTCAAAAGTGGTGGAATTTCACTTCATTAGTACCTTCACAGCTATGAGATTTCTTTGGTTAACTAGACACTTTTCAGTCAAATTACCACTTAATGAAACACTTAAAAAGTACCCACTGGACATTTTAATAAAACTGGCTATGCATTCATGCCAAGATTATTAACATTCATGGGTGGTACTGACAACTCTTCTGCCTTAACCCTCTGAACACAGTGCATTCCCTCTACCCCCCAAAGGCTAGATACTTAAGTCACATGAAATACAGAGTAACAGCTAAAATACTAAGACAATTTAAATGTTGATCTGAGAGTCTCCCCGGATTGCTAAGTAATCAACTCCCTTTCCCTTTGCTCAGTTTGGAAACAGTATCATCCCTAGTGACTATCATGTCACTGTCTTAGTTAGGAGTTAAAGCTAATTCCTTTACTTAAACTGATAACCCAAATAGTAATTCCCTGTTTCACCGGTCTTAAAATTATCATCACCTGTTTTATTCAGTCTCTCCCCAGTTCGTTACTTTACTAGAAACCAGGCACACAGTAGGCACTAAACATAGACTGAACTAATAAATTTATGTGGCCAGCAATCCATCTAAAATCTATCACATAGAACTCAGTTTGTCCTTTTGACAAATTATTCTCAGAGTTTGTACAGCACTCACTTGAGGAGAATGTTAACGCAAGGCTAAACCAGTCTATTAAGTCTCCCAACCTAACCCACTTTCTTCAGAAAGTACTTTTTTTTTTATTTTTTTTTATTGGAGAAGAGCAAAGATCCAATCAGGCAGCATGGGACTGAGAAGGTTCTCTATTGTTGCTTTATATGAATAATATTCTTACCCTAACTTCCTCCTTCATATTTTTCGATTATAACTCAAGACAAGTTTATGTGTGTCATGTTTTGCTATAACCTGTATAACTGAAGTGCTTAATAGGTTTTAATTCACTTTTAATTTAGAATCTATGGAAAATGATAGAGCTTAGATAATTAACCAATTTAAGTCAGCAACATGTCAGGCAGAAATTAAAGAAAATCAAATTGCTGCAACTATCTTTTTGTATACATTTAGTAATAGCAATTATGATAGGTTGTTAGCTACCTGAACACCTATTAAGACATTTAAAGTTATGTATTCATCTATCACTTAACTGTTTTTAGAATATACTAATACTTTGAAATAGGGCAGATGCCAGTGTAGGAAGAAGCTGAATGCTCCAGACACAAAATCAGAAAATAGTCCAGACCAGCACTGTCCCAACAGAAGTATAGTGCAAGCCATACATGTAATTTAAAATTTTCTGGTAATCATATTAAAGTTGAGAGCAACAGGGCGTCTGGGTAGCTCAGGTCATGATCTCAGGGTCCTGAGATCAAGCCCCACATCTCATCTCATCGGGCTCCCTGCTTCTCCCTCTCCTTCTGCCTTTGCCTGCCGCTCTCCCTCCCTGCTTGTGCGTGCTATCAAATAAATAAATAAATAAAATATTTAAAAAAAGGTGAAACTAATTTTAATTAAGTCTATTTAATCAAATATATCCAAAAGGTTATTTTCCATATGTGATCAATCTAAAAAAAAGTTTTCTTTGAAATCCAATGTTTATTTTACAATTGCAGCACAGTCCGATCCAGAATGTACACAGTTTAAATGCAAAACAGCCACACATGGCTAGTAGCTACTATAGTGGTCACAGCACGTATAGGCTCATGGGGGCAAAAGGCACTGGCATGCCCAATGAATAGTAAACAAAAGGCTCCTGGGCGAAGACTTTCAGAGATAAAAGGAGGCAGTTATCTAGCAAACCTGATCATAGCAGGAGCTTGTACGTACTACATTCGAGAAGCAGAAATGCAAATAACTAGCTGGTTATCTACTGGCTAAAGCTACAAACCAATGGACAGCCTACATGTTAACTGTGAAGAAACTGCTAATCAATATATTTTCAACCACACAGTTTTACCTCAGCATTAAAGGACATATTAAATATAAAAAGTCCAAAAATAAAGTTACCATTCAATACTCTGAACAGAATATTGCCTAAAACATCATATTCCAGTTTAATAACCCTAATGAAAAATGTAGCACAATTCCTCAGGCTTGGCAGTACAAACTGAAAAAGTTTTGCATTGTTTTTAACTAGGTACTCATACATGGAAGTGGAAAACATTCCAATATCTAGACAAAGGAATGTTTTAATTCCTGACTTGACGAAAAGAATTTAACATCAAGAAATGACGAAATTCAAGAAAACAAGTCACTCCTACCAAAGCAGTTTCACCCCCGGAGATATTCTAGTCATGAAGTCTTTAAAAAGTTATAATTTTTGTGGCTGTAATTCTGTTATGAAAAATCTACAAGTTCTACAGCTCTTCATAAGATGGTTTGAGTCAAAGATCTCAAAGTAGGTTCCCTTTTGATTTTTGAAAAGACAAAGCTAAGAAGGCACATCAATTCTGTATTTAACAAAAATCAAGATTTTTATTTCATAATACAGTCCTACTAAAGTTCAGCTCCTTAAAAAATATCTGCCCAAACAGCATTTCCATGTTTCAACTACCCTGTCAAAAGTATGGCCCTCACGGGGCGCCTGGGTGGCACAGCAGTTAAGCATCTGCCTTCGGCTCAGGGCGTGATCCCGGCGTTATGGGATCGAGCCCCACATCAGGCTCTTCGGCTATGAGCCTGCTTCTTCCTCTCCCACTCCCCCTGCTTGTGTTCCCTCTCTTGCTGGCTGTCTCTATCTCTGTCGAATAAATAAATAAAATCTAAAAAAAAAAAAAAAAAGTATGGCCCTCACAGCAATGTGAATGAACTTAACTCTGAACCATACACTTAAAAAAAAAAAGAGAGAGATTAAAATGATAAATTTTATGTTACATATATTTTACATTTTAAAAGAAACTAATTTTTTTAAAATGTTGGATGCCGGGGCGCCTGGGTGGCACAGCGGTTAAGTGTCTGCCTTCGGCTCAGGGTGTGATCCCGGCGTTACGGAATCGAG
Source organism: Ailuropoda melanoleuca (assembly GCF_002007445.2). Classification (NCBI taxonomy): domain Eukaryota; kingdom Metazoa; phylum Chordata; class Mammalia; order Carnivora; family Ursidae; genus Ailuropoda; species Ailuropoda melanoleuca. Next base: position 81,091,326 of record NC_048219.1, read on the forward strand.
CCCCACGTCAGGCTCCTCCGCTATGAGCCTGCTTCTTCCTCTCCCACTCCCCCTGCTTCTGTTCCCTCTCTCGCTGGCTGTCTCTATCTCTCTGTCGAATAAATAAATAAAATCTTAAAAAAAAAAATGTTGGATGCCCCCCCCCGGTGTGTTTTAAGATGGATGGAGGAGAAAACAAGAGTGGAATAAAGCAGGACTGTATGTCAGCTTTCACGCTCTCATTTTTGACTTGCAGGAATTTACTAGAATTTTCAACCACACTCTAAAGGTCATACTTGGTAAGTCAGAACTTAATTACAAAAAAAGAAAACCTATCTTCTGTGCCTCAAATACTTTACTTTTCAACTCAGCTGCTATAAATACCCATCTCAATGGTAAACATCCAGAGCAGCTGCAAAATCACTCAAACCACTACCATCTCTTTTATTTCAGGCCTAAGGCTAAAAGGGAAAAGAAACAAGGCTGAATATTTATCTAGATATTATGACTCAGGCATATGCCCATTCAGGCATATAAACCCTCTCCTTACCCACACCAAGAATACCTATTATTCATTCGTACCCCAAAAGCACCAAGATGTTGTACTGCCTGCCCCTCAATGTAGTGTTGAGAATGCCTATCTTCTCGAAACTCAAAATGAAAATTACTCAGCATTTTGATACAGAATAACTTATGAGCTATAACTTGGTACCTACATTTTATAGACCGGTGGCTCTGGGCAAGAGCTGCCAGTTCATATATCTTCCTCCTAAAAAGCGAAGTCTCTCAAAGGAAATTTAACCACCACAGTGCCTTTGAGCGTCCTTCCTCCCACTCCAACCCTGTCTCCAAACTCTTTACAGAGGACTACATTCTTTCACTCATTTTAGGTGCAAAACAATTACCTCCTCCTACAATGTTCAGATTTTTGTGTTTGCAGATTGAAGGCTGTTTTTAGGAAGCGTCCCCTGCCTCACTTCTGAGTCAAGCAAGAAAGAAGCCATCTGGGTGTCTCTAAAGGAAAACCTAAAGCAAAAGAACCATGGCACTAAAATTTCATACTGATAAAATATCGGATGGTTAAAAAACCTCAAGTATCTCTGACCAGGGCTCTAAAAAACTAACTCTACACAGAATGACGAAGCCAAGTCGTTCACTGCTCCACGTAGGCCAGGTTCTTGCACGGTAAGAGCCTGAGACGCTGGTAAGGACGGCTCGACTGAGCTCTAATAGAGCACGCCCTAACCCCAGGATAGAGAGCCACATGCCTAAGATTAGGGGCTGGTCTCCTTTTCCCAAGAAGCGGAGGGGGAAACAAGAAGGGAAGGCTGGGTGCGGAGACTCAAGACAGACAGCTCCAGGTGAGTGGAAGTAAAGATGACACTTCGTCTGAGCTACTGTGCCAGACGTAGTCGGGGAAAGGAGGTGTCTCTAAGCATTTAGACGGAGCAAGGTCTCAGTCCATACACAAAGGAGGCGCCACTACCGCACTGCGCTCTGGTACTCGTAGTCAGACCCCCAAGCAGGTGACGGACAGTAAACTATAGGGTCCAGAGCGAGAGTAGGCCCCTCTCCCTCTGCCTCCGGCTCCTCCAGCTTCACACAAAGGACCGCGCCACCACCCCCTCGCCCCGCCCGCCGGGACTTGTAGTTCCCGTTTCCCCCGCTAAGCCGCAGAGGAGGAAGTGGCTAGACTACAATTCCCAACAGCCTCCGCGCCCGAGCCCCGCACCCCTGCCTCCATCTTGGCTGCGGTCGGAGCCTCCATTTTCGCTCCCTCCCCCCACTCTAGTCACCACCACCACCACCACGCGCGGCTGCCTAGCCTCGACTCTTCGTTTCGGCTCTGCGGCCTGACGTGAGGCCTAGACAGTTAACAGGGGGCCAGGTGGAAAAGCCCGGGGTAAAGCCTCAGGGTGAGAGCTTCCCTGCCCGGAGCTCTAGAAGTGCCCACCTTGACTCAGAAGTCTCTCCCGTTAGTCTTAATCTTCTCATCTGCCCGTAGCCTGGCTTCTTGCTACCCCCAATTGGACCCCGAGGTCGTACTCACCCCAACAGCTCAGCGCCCCCTCTCCAGCGCCGCCATAAGCAGCACGGCCCGGTACGTAGGAATAAATCTCGCTTCTCTCGCGAGAGTTGCGGGCTCCGAGCGCGTGCACGGGAAACGGGGGGGGGCGTGTACTCCTAATACGCGTGCGCATGAGGGCTGAGTGACGCCAACTAGTGTGCTGCGCCTAACCACAACCAAGATGGTTGCCCACGTTACCCTACGTTCCCTCCCCCGTGAGCTGCGGGAAGCAATCTCGGTGTTTACTGACTCGGCTGGGACGCACGGGGCGGGGGGGCGGGTAACTTTCGGCGTCTCTGATCTTTGCAGACCTGAATATGCCTTAAGCAGCGAGACCAGGGTGAACTTTGATGGCGAACAATTTAGAGGGCATTTCCAGAATATCATATAAAGGATTTCGCTTTTTCTCAGCGATAATCCAGAAGCCCCAAACCCCAGTTTCTCCTCACAGTGCAAGTCTTTTTTTCCCCTCTTGCTATAATATATTGAAATTTTCATTAGTATAGAATAGGTTTTTAGTAAGGTAATTTGGAAGTTTTATGTGAGACCTTTGTCTCCCAGAAACTATATTAACTATATTGCTTGCAACGGACGGACAGGAGTGAGCAAGGCAGCATAATCATTAAACAACCAAAAAAAAAAAAAAAAAACAAACCCTCCTTCATCTGACCTTTGTAGTCACCACAAGATATTCGTGGTCTATCCGGTAATCAAAGAGGCTGAATCATTATCCAAAAGGTTGAAATCAGGGCAAATGGATGATTAATCCAATAGGTTAGGATGAAGGAGGAAAATAGTTAATTGTGGCCACAGAAAAGTTCAGTGGATTTTCCCTTGTCAAACAATAGAGCAATACCTTCTGGTGAGAGGAATGCTTTTCCCAGATTCTGTGGCTCTCTCTCATGACAGTATTGGATAAACAATGACCAGTCACGCTCCTGAGAACTTTGCTACCCACTTTATTTTTGCTTTCAACACATATTTATCCTGCATCTCTTGTGTGTCATCGTTGGGGTGTATACAGTTCTTAACACAAATGGATATGGTTCTGTCCTCAAGTAACTTTCAGTCTAGCATCATTCAGTAATCCTAAAAACAAATTTAAACATACACAGTGGAATAAGTGCAATGAAGGAAAGATGCACAGTGTTGAGAGTAAGTAGCCTCCAATTCTGAGCAAATTATCTTTAATTCTAAGAGGAGGCAGTATCCTACTTTTAAAAGATTTTCCTCTTACCTCTGTTATTATTGGTCCAATTTCATTTCACCTCCAGCCTGCATCTATGTTCTCTTTGATGCCTTCCCAAGGTTTCCTAGGCACAAGATATCTTCGCATTTGCTTTCAATGCCTTCATAGCTCACTGTAATATAATTATTAGTTTATACTAGCTAGTGATACTTTAGGACAGGGCCTATGACATTCATCTTTGCATCTGTGGTCCTGACAGTGCTTGGCATAGACAACTCTCAAAAGGTTGTTGAATGAATAGCATTGAACAACAATGTAAGAAGTTGTTAGAAATTGGAATGTTCTGTTGGGGCGGTACAAATCATTTAATACATCAAACCAGCTGTTTTGTTTCCTTTCTGTATTTCTTAAATTGAGATCTCTTCTTAGCAATAGGTCTAGTCTGGATATACCAATCTAATGTTACAGAGAAACTGCCCTGGGCTCTTACACTAGAAACAAGGTCATGTGAAGCTGGGCTAAAAGTAGAATTAGGTCTAAGCGCACATTCTCAAATATCACAGTAATGGGAAATGTAAAAAATAATAGTCTCATTAAATTCTATACATATAATTCCAATTAATAAGGAAGAATAAGTCTTGTTTTCTACCATTAACACATAGTTTCTAAATACCTTCTTAAATCATATAACCATTTCATCCTCAATATTCTGATTGTCTCAATTGCCTTTAAATTGCTCCTTAGTTCATAATTAGTATCAGTTTACATTTAACAGAAAACGCAAATATGCATACATCCAGAGGCATACAGTTTAGCTTCCATGCATTCAAGAGAGCAAAAGATGGAGTCATTTGATTTAAATCACTAGTTTAAGTGATTTATTCTTTCTACAAGTATTACCCATAAGTAGAGGTTGGTTTCATTTTTAGAAGATCACTACATTTTTACAGCAAGAAATTTTTTTTTCAGATTAATTTTGAAGTCAAATTAAAAAGTGAAAAAAATGTATAGTTATCATGTTTATTTTTTTTGAACAGAAGTTAAAGCAGCAATTTGTGAAGTCAAGTTCTGCTTGGAAAACCTTCTATATAATGGGGTAGTCATGGATCTTGAGGAGATATTTAGTCTATTAAGGAATAACCTGAAACAAAAAAAAACCGCATACATTATTTTTTGGTATTTATCATATTAGTTTTTCTTCTCTGAGAAAATTAAAGAGACAATGAAATCAGGGGTGCCTGGATGGCACGGCGGTTAAGTGTCTGCCTTCGGCTCAGGGCGTGATCCCGGCGTTATGGGATCGAGCCCCACATCAGGCTCCTCCGCTATGAGCCTGCTTCTTCCTCTCCCACTCCACCTGCTTGTGTTCCCTCTCTCGCTGGCTGTCTCTATCTCTGTCAAATAAATAAATAAAATCTTTAAAAAAAAAGACAATGAAATCAATTATGATTGTGTTTTTTTTAAATCTCTCTGCAAATATCGATAAGCACATATCTCTGGTGTATATTTGACAATCAAAAGTAACCATCCTTTACACATTTGTGAGGTTTTCTTGAGCAGTGATGGTAACTGTATAGGATGAGATTTTTGTAAGTTCTCTATGAAATGAGAAAAATTAGGTCGATGTGGAGATGTTTTAAAAATAAGGCTAAATTTATTCAGGACTTTAAGGACTGTTTTTATTCTGACATTATGTCCTTTCTATTTAGGGAAGGTAAAGGGAACTTCTTCTATAAAATTTCGATAATAGTGGATAGTAAAGGGATCAATATTCAAGATTTCAGAATAGGAAAACACCATTTAGAGCAGAAACTTTCATAAAGAATAATCATTTCTTATTATTAAGAATTAATTAAGATTTAGTCCTGGAATCCTGCATCCTAAAACTTTTTATTCATTAACTAGCCCCCAACAGTTCAAATGCATTATGTAAATAAGAAAACAATAAAAAGCAATATGTAATAAAATGTTAGAATCTAAATAAGAATAATGCAAAAACTATAATTCTTTCCTTTAAAGTGTCAACATTGCACTTAAGACAAGAATTATGCAGACATGCTAAGCTACTGCACTGTAAAGGTGGTCGCCATAGCACTTTAGCTTTGGGAATCAGTTAACCAAAGGGAAATGTGGAGCAAAAGAATATTGTTAATTAAATTTAAATTAGATCCTAATGAAAACCAATTGCACTCAAAATCCAGACTCTTTTACCATGGCCTACAAGGCCCTCTCTAACCCCTAGTCAGTCCACCATGATTCAGTTCCATTGCTATTTTGGTTCTTCCAACATTGTCGATTTGTTCCTACTCAGAACTCTTGCATTTACTGTTGTCTCCATCTGGAATTCTCTTTCCCCAAGTCATCACTTTTTTTTTTTTAAGATTTATTTTATTCATTTGAAAGAGAGAGAGAGCAGAGCGTGCATGTGCGCACTTGGGGCGGGGGGGCAGAGGGATGGGGAGAGAATCCCGAAGCAGACTCCCCACTGAGCATGGAGGCCAACATGGAGCTCAATTCCAGGACTCTGAGATCATGACCTGAGCAGAAACCAAGAGTCTGATGCTCAACCGACTGAACCAACCAGGTGCCCCCCCACCACTACCAGTCATCACTTTTTGGCACTTACTAATCATTCCGTTTTTAGCTCAGATGTTACTGCCTCATAAAGATCTTCTCTAAAGTAGAAGTACCCACTATTGCTGTCACTCTCTATATCATTAGCTTGTTTTATTGTCTTCATAACATGTATTGCTGTCCAAAATTAACACATTTATGAATTTGTTTATTCCTATTCTTCCTAAACAATAGCCCAAGCTTCAGTTCTCTGGTTCATCACTGCATCCCCTAAACCTAGGACAGGGACTAATATAACAGTGAGTACTTAATAAATATTTATCGAATGAATGAATTATACATTTCATTAAATTGATTGTGTGATACATCATGATTTGTGCACCAGCCAGAAGAAAATATGTTGCCATTTTCACTCTGACATAATATTGTTATTGCTTAAAATTTTTATACTTATAAATGGAACTCTTTATTTTTTATTTTTATTTATTTACTTTTTAAAAGATTTTGTTTACTTATTTGACAGAGAGAGACACAGCAAGAGAGGGAACACAAGCAGGGGGAGTGGGAGAAGGAGAACCCGGCTTCCTGCTGAGCAGGGAGCCCAATGCGGGCTCAATCCCAGGACACTGGATCATGACCTGAGCAGAAGGCAGATGCTTAACAACTGAGCCACCCAGGCGCCCCTAATGGAGATCTTTAAAACTTATTTAGATGGAGTTTAGGTCTAATTAGATAAAAGTTTAAAAACTTTTTTATCATGTGTCACTCTTGCATATATGTAAAAAAAAAAAAAGCAAAGTAAATTGGTGAAGATATTCCTAAAACTTCCTCACAAAGCCTAACTCTTCTGAATCTTTCTTTGTAGTAATAAATTCGATTAAATTTTAATATAGTCATTGATCAACAGACAGCATTAAAAAAATAAAAAATCAGCAAATTAGAATATATGTTTGCAACACATAAAACTGACGATGTATTAGTATCATGAGTATATACTAAATTAATACATATAAATAAGAAAAAGTCAAGGAAAAGGAATGGGGGAATGACTTGAATGTCTACATTAAAAAAAAACAACTGTACAGGGGCGCCAGGGTGGCTCACTGGTTAAGTGTCTGCCTTCGGCTGAGGTCATGGTCCTGGGGCCCTGGGATTGAGCCCTGTATTGAGCCCTGAGCAGGGAGCCGGCTTCTCCCTCTGCCCCTCTCCCCTGCTCTCAAATAAATAAAGCTTTTTAAAAAAATAAAATTAAAAAAAATAAAATTAAAACAAATTTAAAAAGTATAGGCAAATAAGCATTTGAAATTATTTATGCTTGGCCTCATTAGCAATCAGGGGAATATGTATTTGTTGAGATTATCTTATTTTATTTTTAAAAGATTTTATTTTATTTATTTGTCAGAGAGAGAGAGCGCGCCAGCACAGGCAGGGGGAGCAGCAGGCAGAGGGAGAAGCAGGCTCCCTGCTAAGCAAGGAACCCAATGTAGGGCTTGATCCCAGGACCCCGGGATCATGACCTGAGCCAAAGGCAGACATTTCACCAGCTGAGCCACCCAGGTGTCCCTGTTGAGATAATTTTAGACTTACAGAAGAATAAGAAAAATTGTATAGAAAGTTCTCATAAACCCTTCACCCAGTTTCCCATTTATGTTAAGGTTACCTAATCATAGAACAGTTTTCAAAACTAGGAAATTAACCTTGACACAATATTAACTAAACTACAAAATTAATTCAGGTTTTGTCAGTTTTTTCCCTAATATCCATTTTCTTTTCCAGAATCAAATCCAGGATCCCACCCTGCATTTAGTTGTTAGGTCTCCTTACTCTCCTCCATTTTATGACAGTTCCTTATCTTTCATGACCTGGACAATTGGAACAACATTGGTCAGTTATTTTGTAAACATCCCTCTACTTGTTTTTATCTGATGTTTCCCTTGAAACATTGTTTAGATTATGTACTCTTCTCATTGTATCATACCAGGGGGTGTAAGATGTTGAAATGTATTATTAGTGATGTTTACCTCAATCAATTGGTTAAAGTGGAACCTGCCAGAATTATTCATAGTAAAATTATTATTTTTCCTTTATAATTACTAAATGTTTAGGGGGGGATACTTTGGGACTATGCTTAATTGAATTGTCCTCTCAAAATTCATGTCTACTCAGAAGCTCAGAATGTGGCCTTTTTGGGAATGGGGTCTTTGCAGATGTAATCAAATTAAGATGAAGTCATACTGAATTACAGTAAACACTAATCCAATGACTGGTGTTCTTAGAAAAGGGGAATTTGGACACAGACACAGACCTATAGGGAGAACATCATATGAAGACTGAGGCAGAAATTGTAGTACTATATCTAGCAGCCAAGGAATACCAAGAATTGGCAGAAGCTAGAAAAGAGGGATGGAACACATTCTCTCCTAAGGCCTTCAGAAAGAACCAACCTTGTCAACACCTTAATTTCAGACTTCTAGCCATTAGAACCGTGAGAGAATACATTTCTGTCATTTTAAGCCATTCGTTTGTAGTAATCTGTTATGGTAACTCCAGGAAACTAACAAGAGACTAGGCAAATACCTTTTTCTGCTTAAATTTTAGTTCACTAATTTTAGCATACATTGATAGATCTTGCTGAATCTCTTTTTGGCTCATCAATGTAAAGGTTTTTCCTCACAGGATTATTCTTGGGCCACCAAGAATACTGGTGATGCAGGATTTCCTAAGAGCACTTCATTGTTGTACCCAGGATTTTATTCCAAGCTGCTAAAAGCCGTGTGGTCGGCAGAATTCTAAGATGGCTACCAAGAATCCCACCACCTCCCTAGTGTACATGCTGTGTGTGATCCCCTGCTCTTGAGCATGGGCTGGACCTGTGGATACTAGAGGATACCTCCTATCTCCTTTATGGCAAAGAGATTACCGCAGTTTTAATTAAGATCTCTGATCAGTTGGGTTAATCAGGAGGGAGGTTCTTCTGGTTGGGCCTAACCTAAGCAGGTGAGCTTTTATTTATTTATTTATTTTTATTTTTAAAGATTTTATTTATTCTTAGAGGAGAGAGGGTGTGAATGAGGGGAGGGGCAGAGAGGGAGGGAATCTCAAGCAGCCCCCGAGCTGAGTGTGAAGCCCAACGCAGGGCTCAAACTCAGGATCCTGAGATCATGACCTGAGCCCAAACCGAGTTGGTCGCTTAACCGACTGAGCCACCCAGGCACCCCTCAGGTGAGCTTTTATAAGGGGAGACTAGAGGTGGGAGACAAGGGAGGTCAGAGAGATGATCTCCTGCTGTCCTTGAAGTCCTAGGAGTTTTACACCTGCACAGAAATGAATTTTGCCAACAACCATGTGAACTTGGGAGAGGACCCAGAGCCTCAGATGAGATGCTACCCTATGTTGACACATTGATTTCAGCCTTGTGAGATCATTAGATGGGAACCTAGTTAAACCCTGCATGGACTTCTGACCTACAGAATTGTAGGAGAATAAATGGGCATTGCTTTAAAGTGCTAAATTTGCAATAATCTGTTATATAGCCATAGAGAATGAATACAGCCATACACCAGGTTCATAAGCTGGCACTCTCTTGGTCTTACAAGGTTGCCAAGAATGGAAAGTTCACAGACAACAGCTAAACCCCTATTCCCTTCTCAAATAGTGCTTACAATAGTTTTTTTTTTTTTTTTAGATTTTATTTATTTATTTGACAGAGATTGAGAAAGAGTGAGTGCACAAGCAGGGGGAGCAGCAGGCAGAGGGAAAGGGAGAAGCAGGTTCCCTGCTGAGCAAGGACCCTGATGTGGGACTTGATCCCAGGACTCTGGGATCATGACCTGAGCCGAAGGCAGACGCTTAACTGACTGAGCCACCCAGGCAACCCTTAAAATTGTTTCTTGACCAAAATACCAAGAGCTTACCTTTGGCCAGTCATGCCATCAGGAAGATGGCCTATTTTGCTTATGCTTAGAATCAACTACACTACAAACTCCTACATGTATAAGACCTATCCCAATTTCAGAGTTGTTAAAATATGAAATAAAAATGAATCTTAGGATCAGTAACATACAAAAGGCCACTTTCATTAATTCCTCATGTATTTTTAGGAGGCTAGACCAAATGCTGAGTGATTTGTAGTTTATTCAGAAGCTCTTAAGGTTCTGCCTCCTCTTTAGGATTCTTTGTGAGTAACAAAAGAAAAAGCATCATCTGCTTTCCATCATATTAGCAGATAATAGTCCTTAATTCCCTCTGAAGGTTGTGGAGACAACTGCAAGTGAAATAACTGAAAAATGTGCAATATGACTGCTTATCGTGAAATGTATCTAATCTAAATGAGGTAGATGGAGAATTAAAGATTAGGAAGTCAGATATTAGCAAGGATTTAAAAAATGCATAATCGTACTATTATGTATGTATCGTAACAATCTATTGTATAGTCGTACAATGAAATATTGTACATCAGTGAACATAAATGACAGCTATGTACAACAAAAGGATCTTAGAAACATAATGTTGAGTGAAAAAAAATCAGATCCCCATAGACTATGTAAAATACGGTACCACTTTTATAAAGCTCAAGAAGAAACAAAACTAAAAAATGTCACTTTAGGGATACATACATATTTTAGGTCTTTTTGCATGTGAGAGAACTATCAAAAAGAGGGAGTAGGGAGGTGGGGAGAGACAGGAGATGAGCTCAAATAGATAAATGCAAAGTATGGGTAATGTTCTAATTCTTAGGTGAGAAATGATTATGTTTGATAATCAATTTGCATGTTATACATCCTTTTATGTGTCAAATATTGAAATACAACACTATGTATAAAGTGTTGGCAAAATTTATATTTGCATGCTTGTTTTCTTTTGTTTTTTAAGTAGGCTCCAGGCCCAGCTTGGAGCCCAACACGGGGCTTGAACTCATGATCCTCAAATCAAGACAGGAGCTGAGATCAAGAGTTGGGCACTTAACTGACTGAGCCACCCAGGTGCCCCTGCATGGTTGTTTTTAAAACTATGCTTATTTTGTCAGCCAGTCTTCTTAATTATAGGCAATTCAGGTTAACATTAACAAAAAGGGATTTTATTAAAAGGCTAATAAGCAATCCTCAGGATCTCGAAGACAGCCAGAAAACCAGAATCAGAGGCCACAGAGCCTCTAATCACTTCAGATAATTGCTTCAGTGAAGATCCCGCTGCGTGGCAGGCACTGCAGCTTACACCACTGACTTTGCTGACACTGGACACTGAATGTCATTAAAGCCACTTTTGCTGCTGCTCTGTGGAACTGCATATAGTAGCCAGTGTTTTAGGCCTTTACTCAAAGAATTCCGTACAGTTTCCTGCTTCTTTGCCTAACTTTAAAGTTTAAGGCGATGCATCTTCCTTAGCTGCAAAAGAGGCTGGGAAAACATTTATCTGACACATTCAAATTTCTTGGGAGGGAGGAAGGCTTTGCCTCATTAGATGAGGGATTCCCTAAACAGGATAGGAATAAGGATATTGGGCAGCCAGAAAAGAAATGACAGTTGTCTGCCACAGCCCATTCTCTTGGCTACCCAACACCAACACTTGCAGCTAATGCTTTCACTTGTTAAAAACTATTCAATGTAAAAGGACCCAGCCTTTGCAAACAGAAGTAACCATTTAAAGAGGCAGGCAAGTAAGACAGGGAAATCTGTCTGAAATTTCGGAAAAGCTTTGCTTTTCTTCATAAAAGAGGACACACACAGTTGGCATAGGCCAGTTCCCTTTTTCTTCCTGCCTTCAATATGGTCAAGACATTGGGTACAGCACCAACCTTCTTGCATCTACAAGAACATGAAGGATGGAAAACCACATGCTAAGGAGGCAGATTTGAAAGATGTTAACTGCACTTTCCATACATAAGACCACTGATTAAACATAGTCTGCGTCAGTTGCATGCGTACATGCTCTCAGCTACATCGTTCTAGAAAAGAGATGACAAATATGTCTCACTAGTTATGACTCCATTTATTGAATTCATATTTTCTAATATATGGGTCGTGGTGTTTCTTTTGCACTATTACTAAAAATAGATTTTGCTAATCAAGAACCACTTGAACTCTGACCAGTATTTGGCATTAAAAGGGCATCTTAATTTAGTGGTTAAGAATATTTGAGTCTCTTATGGACTATGAGAAACAAACTGAGGGCCTCAGAGGGGAGGGGGGTGGGGGATTGGGATAGACCGGTGATGGGTAGTAAGGAGGGCACATATTGCATGGTACACTGGGTGTTATATGCAACTAATGAAGCATCGAACTTTACATCGGAAACCGGGGATGTACTGTATGGTGACTAACATAATAAAAAATCATTAAAAAAAAAAAGAATATTTGAGTCTCTGGGTTGGAATCTTGGTTCCAGTTTAGACATACAGCATAACCTCCTTGTGCCTGAGTATGTGTAAAATGAGGTACAGTTGAAATGGAGATTATATGATAACGAGAAAGCACCAACTCCGTATAGCCCCTCCTCAGGACCTGTACATACACGTTAGATGTATCACTGCTCTGTAATTGTATCTGTTTGTCTTCTTTACCAAATTTTTCTTCAAAAAGTGTCAAGGCCTTTCCCCCACCTTTTTTCTATTCATAACTCTGAATGAAGTGTCTGGTACATAGTAGGTTAGACATTCTCAAACTAGTATCCTTAGAAGTTATCTGGGACAATTATTAAAATACAAATTCCTGGATCCCGTTCCCAAATATGTATTTCAGTAGTCAGCAAACCATTTTGGGGAACACTGTAATAGACCTTCAATGTTTGAATCAAAAGATAAAAGGTATTAGGTACTTCCAAACTCAGTTTTAATTTTATTATATGATTTGTAATTGTATAATTTTGTATTTTTAATCATGAGGAAATCTCTAAACCTATTTTAGAAACAACTATTTGTAGAGTTACACTGCTGACTACATTATGCTAATTACAAAATACTAAAAGCCCTGTCTACTTGACAGGTTGATATATATGTGAAAAATAAACCTTTGTATCTCCTAATAATTACTCATTATTGCGTAAAATTAACTTATTCTTAAAATGAGGCTTTTATTAGAAATGATATATTTGTATTAACACCAGCCAGAATTCACATTTTGTAGGGCGCTGAGAGCCCTTTAGACTCAAACTTCAAGCTTTTGATTTGCCAGGGGGAAAAGTTAACATAGATTTATCCTGATATCCGAGATGTAAACAGCTTTATAAACAACTTTAAAGGAACATAAGGCAGATAAAGAGACACCATGTCATACTTTAATGGGCCACTTGATGACTTTATCATTCTTACTGAAAACTGGCCATGGTAGCTGACATATTGTATAGGGGTACCTGCCTCCTGAGTGGAACCGTTTGACACACAGTGGCACTTAGGGCACATACTTCAAGCCAAATGGCTGGACTAAAGTTTTTTGTTTTTGTTTTTTTTAAAGATTTTATTTATTTATTCGACAGAGATAGAGACAGCCAGCGAGAGAGGGAACACAAGCAGGGGGAGAGGGAGAGGAAGAAGCAGGCTCACAGCAGAGGAGCCTGATGTGGGGCTCGATCCCATAACGCTGGGATCACGCCCTGAGCTGAAGGCAGATGCTTAACCGCTGTGCCACCCAGGCGCCCCTGGACTAAAGTTTTACTTGCTCTTGGGAAACAAGATAAAAATGCCCACATGGGGGGTGGAAGTATTTTTCAAATTCTATGCAGGACTTTGAATAAGAATTTGTGTTTCTAAAATGACATATACATGATCATTAACGACCACCACTATAGGCCAAGTCCTTTCAGTATTAGTGAGATCAGATGCTTTTAGGATATCTTAGTGAGGTTTTATTTTAACTGGAATTAATTCTTCACAGCAATACAAAAGAAATTTTACGTCACACAAAGCACTAATGAAAAACTCTTTTTAATACTGTGTCTCTCCTGTGCAGTATGGTGCTAGTGCTACTGGAAAATATGGACAGGTTTAGGATTATTTCAGTTATTGATAGTATAACATGAAGTAATTTGTAAATTTGACATGTGACTAAACAGAGAGGCCAGTGAGTTGTTGTCTACACAGCTAAATGAATGTAGGAATGCTCATTAGGTAATAAAACTTTGCTTCCTCATGAAAAATGGATCTAAAAAGAAAGCCAACTATCAGTACTAGTAATGAAAGACATCCAAGTGATGGTTCTTAACTATAAAATAGAAGTTATGTATAAATTAAACAGAATGTAGTACCTAAAAATTATGATGTGACTAAAACCATTATATGTTCTTCAACTGAGTAAGCCACCCGAGCTGAAGATTTCCTAGGAGGACAATATTGAAAAATTGACTACTAATATCTAATAGAATAAATAACAGCTACTTTCAGCATCCGAAATAAGAGTACATGTGGACGTGCACACACACAGGACAAATTTCTCAGGACTTTTTGAACAATATGATGACTCTACTGTTACTTATTTTCAAGTATGTTTCTTGGGGACTAGCAGTAGGTTCTCTCAAATTAAGAGTAAAAGACACCAGGTCATAAAGTGCCAACTCTTAGCACCAGAGAGACTTAAAACTTCAAAGGAGGGGAATGACATTACAAATTAGAGAATCTGCCAACCTTGTCCTGTGGAATTGTATTACTTTTCTCAAATGGGAGAAAAAAATCTAGGTTTATGCCAAATAGGTTTAGAAAGCTAATCTCTTACAAATTTTTTAGAATTGTAATTTATAATCCTATATAAAATAAAATTGCTGGCTTATAATAAAAGGCTCTAAGTTTGAGAGATGTGAAGAAACAAAAAGGAACCAATAACACTTTATATAAATTGAGGTCCCAGAACTGAAAATTAAAAGTAGTCTCTTAGAGAAAGGAATGGTGAAACTCAGTGTGTATTTTCATGAACACACCTAAAAACCGTTTTGTGGACAGCCAATTTGACTGCAAATTCTAAACTGCCACCTGATACCTTTAATCAACACTAAATCAAGTCTGAGGCAAGACACTAAACGGACAGTACTCGAATAGAAAGATAATAACTTCCTTGATAAACAATTTCCAGCTGTCATTCACAAGTTGAGTTATTTGATGGCTTGGGAAGCAGTGTCCATTGAGTTTTCCTTCCTGACCTGAAGAGACTCACTGCTGATGGACAATAATTCTCGAAGTTCCTTATTTTCAAGCTGGAAAAAAAAAAAAAGGCAGCTTTGTTTATTTCAGGTATTTTGACTATCGAACTGCATCAGAATACATTGTTTTGGGCCAGGAAGAGAAAGCTATTATTTTAATTTTAAACATTTTATGGAAATAAAATAACTGAGAATTTCCTAAAATACTAATTATTAATCATTTAACATACATTTCCTGAGTAATTTCTACATGCCCTGTTATTAGGACAACAAAGAAAAAAAAAACAGAGCCTCTCTCCACCTGAGGAATTCACTGCTTGTCACACTTTTTGTGATTCCCACAAGTTGTACTACTGTTTCTTCTACCTTTTATTCCTAATAATATTTTGACCCTGCTCAGTCTTCTCTGCTGGATGTTTTGGAGAAAGGAAGAAAAGAAGAAGAAACTACTCACTGGGGACGTCAGGTACCACTGGGTGTCTTACATAGATCATCTCAAAACAAACTGTAGGGCAGGTAACACTGCTCACATCCAGGTTCTCTTTAAGATGAGGGCACTGTGGCTCACAAAAGTTCGAGAAGTTGTCCAAACTCAGACAATCTGGATGTGGTAGTGCTGGGGTCTCAATCTGAAGCCTGTGCTCTTCCCACTTAATATTAAGTAAAATTTGTCCCATATTTCCATAGGACTGTTTCCATATCTGAGTAAACCAGGGATAGTGTAGTAAGGTCACTTGATTACCAGGTAGGGCAGCTTGCACTCTTCATCCTTATTCTCTCTGCAGGAAATTCTGGTAAACCACAGCATCTTCAGGCTTCACCAAGAGTCTGGGCCCATGGTCATCAAATCATCTACCAACTTAAGTGCTTCCCTTAGTACTGCACATCTCTCCTAGCATGTATGAACCATTTCATATCATATCAGCAGTAGTCTTATTCCTTTCACTAGACTCTGAGCAGGGATATCCTATCTTTTGCTCTCTAGTATTTCTCAAAGGGCCCATGATAGCATCTGGTAATAAGCAACATTCAAACCATCTATTGTAATATGTTTTCTTAATAATTTTATAGGCATAGTAATACCCCCATGCCTTTTTTTTGGGGGGGGGGGTTAATTGTTGCTATTATAATCTAAATATTACATGAAAGTAACTTTTAAAAAATCAAGACTATAAGGTTTATAAAATAAATGACAAGTCCTTGGCTTTGTTCCCCAAAGGCAACCACTTTTAATACTTTTATCTACTTCTTTTGGTACTTACTTCCATAATTAATAGAGGGATAATAATTATTATGCCTGTTCTGCTATNCCTCACTGTGTGTTTTCATAAAGATTTAATTTTTATTTATTCGACAGAGATAGAGACAGCCAGCGAGAGAGGGAACACAAGCAGGGGGAGTGGGAGAGGAAGAAGCAGGCTCATAGCAGAGGAGCCTGATGTGGGGCCTCGATCCCAGAACGCCGGGATCACGCCCTGAGCCGAAGGCAGACGCTTAACCGCTGTGCCACCCAGGTGCCCCTGTTCTGCTATTTCTTGATCATCAATTTCAAACATTACCTATTTGACTTCCTTTTATGACAGGAGGGATTATTTTTTTAATTTTTAAATTTTTTATTTTTTAAAGATTTATTTGTCAGAGAGGGAGGGGAAGAGAGAGAGGACGCACAAGCAGGGGGAGCAGCAGGCAGAGGGAGAAGCAGGTTCCCCACTGAGCAAGGAGCCTGACACGGGACCTGAACCCAGGACCCTGCGATTACGACCTGAGCCGAAGGCAGACCTTAACCGACTGAGCCACCCAAAGAAGAGACTGAGTCCCTAGAGGAGGGATTTTAGCTCACATGTAATTTTCTCTTCCATTCTCTCTACCCTCTTAATATGACAGTATCTCAATTTCTAGCCAATACATAGTTGGCATTTTCATTGTTTGCTGCTGATTACATTTACTTCCTGAAAAGAGTATGGAGAAGGAGTTGTTTTATGGATTATTTTATTTATTTTTTAGAGAGAGAGAACAGGAGAAGGGGCAGAAGAAGAGGGAGAGAATCTCAAGCAGACAGAAGGTGAGCGTGGAGTCCAACACGGAGCTCAATCTCACAACCCTGAGATCATGACCTGAGCTGAAATCAAGAGTCAGACACTCAACTGACTGAGACATCCAGATGCCCCTGGAGGAGGAGTTTTAATTTTAAATCATGAACACACAGAAAACATCAATACACTGCCTAGGATAGTGATGGCATACTTCCCAGACTCTGAGAAAACTCCCTGAGTATTGTGAGCCTAGAATAGCAACAATCTTACCTCTAATTGGGCTAGTTTTTCCTGAATCTTACAAAATTGGTCATCATCCACTTGAACTGCTTTCCTCATCACTTCTCCCATTTCACAGATTCTGTCAATCTGACTCTCAATTTCCTGTGAAGATATTAAGAAAAAAAGGTAAAAAAGTTCTCTTTTCTGCAGATATGAAGTTCATGAGAATATGTGCACTATGATGTTAAAAAGTTCATTTTATCTATGCTACAGAAGTTACGCAGGAGTTTCACCGTAATCTGAGTCCTTACAGGCAAAGCCATAATAAAGTTATCTTGTGGGGGCGCCTGGGTGGCACAGCGGTTAAGCGTCTGCCTTCAGCTCAGGGCGTGATCCCGGCGTTGCGGGATCGAGCCCCACATCAGGCTCCTCCACTATGAGCCTGCTTCTTCCTCTCCCACTCCCCCTGCTTGTGTTCCCTCTCTCGCTGGCTGTCTCTATCTCTGTTGAATAAATAAAATCTTAAAAAAAAAAAAAAAAGTTATCTTGTGGTATTCACAATCTGTTTTCAAGATTGTTCTAGTCTGACCATCCACTGAATACTTTTATTGGCAGGAAGCTTACCACATTCCAAGGTGCCTTATTCTATCTTTGGATATATCTCTTCCCAAGCTTTTCATATGAGCTAAACTGTATCTTTAAAGGATTAAGTTTTCTTCTCCAGATTACAAGATATAGTTTATTTTTCTCTTCCAGATGAAAGCTACTTATACTTTGAGAGCTATTCACATATTTAAAATACTCCTGTTCCCTAAGACTTTTGTTAAGTCCGTAAAATGCTTTCAAAGGAATCTAAGATGAAACTTATCTTTCATAAATTCCATGGAACAGTGAGGTGCCCATCTGTGAATCCAGGTTTAAATGATAGAGTACATATGAATGTATATGGACACCTATGAAGCACTCTACAAACAAAAGCACAATTATTGGGTCTCCCAAATGAAAACATAAGCAACCAAAGTGTGGGAAATATGCCATGTATTTTTTTTTTAAACCATACTTCTCTCTAACAACACAGTATGATGCTATATAGTTCAGTTCAATAAAGGTTTACTGACTGCGGGCTATGTGCCAGGTACTGTGTTAGGGATAAAAGAAGAATCCATGCTCCTTACAGTCAAGGAGCTTACAGTTTAGTGAAAGTACAGTGATAACCAACGAAGTATTTACTGAGCACTATCAGTACTACTTTGCTTTATTTTGCATAAACATCCATTCATCTTGAAAAGAGATCTTGGGGCAGGTGGGAGTGAGGAACCTTAGTCCCACTCAAAGAAAAAAGCGCCTGAGCAGCCCCTTACTCCCTTCTTTTTATTCATATCCTTACAAAGCTATCACAAAATCCACAGCGAATGTGATAAACCTGAAAGGAAAACAAGCTTACTCTCCTTCAAAAACAAGCAATCGGTTTAAAACAATTCAAGATTCTAATCCCGTTCATTCAGAATTTATTCATCGAAGTTGCTTACTGCAGAGTGAGACTGGTGAGCTTTCAGGACTGGTTCAGCATCCACTGCCTTTTTAGTGACCATTAATTGTAACATCTGTTTCCGGTACTTGCTCATGATGAGTTCCAAAGCATCCTGGTGTTCCTCCAAGGAAACCCATAGCTCTATCAAAAAAATAAAATCTCTTGGCAGTGACGTCTGAGAGATAGCTCCCAAAGCCATACTCTTAACAGCTGGAATTTTATGACACTCCATGAGATATTGTGAATGCAAATTTACAATCAGTGTTAAGTCCACAAAACTCAACCGTTAAGGCCTATGAGAAAAATAACTTTCTAGGAAGAGGCAGCAAAGTCTGGTAGAAACAACATGGGATGTAGAATCAGAAGACATGGGTTTCAGTTCTGTCAGTTACTAGCTTACTACTACTCTTAGGCAAATCATTACCCTCTCTGAGCCTATTTCTTAACTGCATTGTAATATTAAGTACCTAAGACTTACCGAACTCAAAATGAAGATATGAGAATACAATGGGATGATATATGTGAAAGCTCTCTGTCAACTGATATACAAATAAGTTCATACTGCTCTCCTTAATAATGTACTCACCAAGCCTAAGAATATATACCGAGGCTAAAATTCATTCTTCCGCCTTGCACAAGAACATTTAAGACCTCTGCACTCTTAACGTCACTATTTATTTCAATTAATATTTAAACATAAAAAATTAAAGGCCTTGAGTATATTAACACTCTTGGTGTGTAAATATCCATATGGGGATACATAAGCCATTCAATAATTCAACTCTACTAAGCACCCCTTTGATAAGGTGCCTACAGATACAAAATCAGTCAGACGACCTTAAAGGGTAATGTAACAAACTTTATTGTTACTGGGCCATCACAGGATAACGCTTTTAAAAGTACTAATCTGGAGATACATACAGGATGTGAATAGTTAGTTTCGCAAGAACTTTTGAAAATATTACTGGATATTGGAAAATCGTAACTACACAAAAAGGCCTGACTAACCTCTGTTTTCCTGCTGCAAGTCTCTAATCTGTGTATTCTCTTGGGACAGCAGAATGTGAGGTTTGAATTTGGACATGTCCTTTATATCTGATGCATCTTCTTGATACTGGACAAACAGAGACAGACTAAGCGCGCCGTTAACAGGAGAACAGCCGCGGATGCAACCGAACAAGCAGGCATCGGGGCTTCCGGGCAGCATTCTCAACCCCGACCCCGCAGAAAGGTCTCACCGCCACACTCTGAGACTAGGCATAAACTTAAAGCCGAGTTCCCACCTTCCTTCGCCCTCCACCCCTCACGTGCACAGATCCTGCGGGCACGGACCCGAACCCTCCGCCCGACCTGGTCCGGAAGCGCCGTCCCCGCCTCTCGCATAGCGGCCACCCGCCGGTGCAGCGCGGCGGACTGATCCACGAGCGACTCTGCGGCGGCGTCGTGCTCCCGCAGCCGCTCCAGCAGCGTCTTGGCGTCTGTCAGGATCTTCTCGATGGTGCAGCTCATAATGGCCCAGGACCACAGTCCCAGCCCTGCTCACCTACACGAACCTTCCTTGAACCTGGCTCGGCGTTACAAACGTCACTTCCGGTACGTTTAGAAGGCGGCTCGGCAGTCGCCATACGCGCCTGCGCAGTGGCGGCCCAGTCCGCGGGTGACCTGCTTTAACTAGCGGGCGCCGGGTAGCCTCTCCCTGCGCGGAGCCCCTGCGCGGAGCCCCGGGCAGCCTCGCTCTGCGCGGAGCCCCAGGCGTGGCCCTTCCCCGCCCTTGGTTTCCGGCTCCCACGGCCTGGTGGTCAGCCTGGTTTGCGGCTGGGCGGTCCGAGTTTCTTTCTTCCCTAGGCGTTTTGATTGATGTGGATTGTTATTCAGTACTCGGTTTTTTAATTCTTTTTTTGGTGCTTAGTTTCTTTAAAAAAAAAAATTGTGGTAAAAGACAAAAAAATGTACCATCTTAACCATATTGAAATGTACATTCTCTTTGTTGTGCGACCATCACCATATCCATTCTTTTCATCTTGCAAAATGGAAACTCTGTACCCATTAAATATTAACTCCTTATTCCACTGCAGTCCTCCCAGCCACCAGCAACCACTATTCTACTTTCTGTCTTTATGAATTTAACTATTTAGATACCTTATGTATAGTGAGTGGGCTCATTGCGAATCGTATTTGTTGTTTTGTGACTAGATTATTTCACATAACATGTCCTCAAGTTTTATTCATGCACGTCAGCATTTTCTTCCTGTTTAAGGCTGAATTATACTCTATTGTATGTACATGCCATATTTTGTTTATTCATCCATCCATTGAGGGAACTTGGGTTGCTTCCACCCTTTGGCTATTGTGAATAATATTGCTATGAATAGGGGTGTTGCTTATCTGTTCCAGTCCCAGCTTTCAATTCTTTTAGCTGTGTACCCAGAAGTGGAATTGCTGGGTCATAGAGTAATTCTACCTTAGCTTGATAGCCATCTTAATGGGTGTGAGACGCTGTAACTATTATTTTCTGCTTGCCTATTTTTTCTTTTTTTTTTTTTTTAATTTTTAAAAAAATTTATTTATTCGACGGAGATAGAGACAGCCAGCGAGAGAGGGAACACATGCAGGGGGAGTGGAAGAGGAAGAAGCAGGCTCATAGCCGAGGAGCCTGATGTGGGGCTCGATCCCATAACACCGGGATCATGCCCTGAGCCGAAGGCAGACGCTTAACCGCTGTGCCGCCCAGGCACCCCTATTTTTTTCTTTTTTAATCCAATTAATAAATTAAAAACAAAGTAACCAGAATGGCAATGACTTTTGTACTATTTGTTTTATTGGTTTATAAGAGTTTACTTTGTCAAGCTTGTATGTCAAAATTTGTTCTTTTTCATTCATTACCTTAATAAATATTTTTGGAAAGTCTGCTTTGTTTCAGGCACTGTTTAGTGTCTAGAATACAGCAGAGAATGACACAGGGTGTCTGCCCTTAGGGAGAAGTCTAATGGGAGAAAGAATATATATTCTTATAAATTATTGAAGGTAATGACAGGATTGGGAGCCTGGTAAAAATGGCAAGAGCCTCAGAGCAGTAGTGAGAGGTTAGAGAAGCAGCAGGGAAAGAACAATGCTTTTTACTTTTGTATTCCCAATAGCTGGCACGATGGAGACATTTAATAATTGTCAAGAGGGAGATGGGGAAAAGTTCAACAAAAATAACAAATCAGGACTACTGACCAACAGAAAAAAGATTAACGCAGAGCCACAGATATAAAGAGGTTTCATTCATTCATTAAAAGAGAACAAAACAAAACACCCTCCCTAAGTGATCTCTTTCCCTTATTTGTCTTTGACTTCCATTCAGGGATGATGGTTCTCAAATCCATCTCTGTAGCCCCAATCTCTTTCATGAGCCTAGAATATATATTTTTGGTTGCTTATGGGATATTTCCAGAGGGACAACAAGGTCAAAACCTGATCTCATTATTTTTTTTTAAACCTGCTCCTCCCTCTGTTTCAGTAAAGAGCACATTCATAGCCATTTGCCCAAAACAGAATCATGAAAGTTTTCTTTTATTCTTCCCAGTTATTCTTCACACTTAATTAGTTATCAAAGCAATATATGTCCTTTATATCTTTAGGACATATATCCTTCTTTGTATTCTCACTGCTACTGGGTAAGTTAGGCTGTCATCCTTTCTCATCCAGATAAAGCAACAGTCTCCCAACTAGTCTTCTCCCTACCTCAAGTCACCTTCTCCTCTAATAGCTCTTCCTCAAGGACACCACAAGCCCTGCTGCCCTTTCAATGGTGGTAATTATTCTTCTATGCCACACCCACATTAGGGCTGAGAACTAGACTGGTCATTCTAATTCCCCAATGACACTGCCCAGTAATTACTCATACCTGCTCGTGTAAAACTTCCCCTTTATTTGAAGTTTGTGTCATCCAGCTGAAGAATCTTCTGTTCCTCCTTAATCCTGTCAATCACTGATCTTCTACCTTGGGTATTCTCCTTTTTTCCTAGATTTGAGGAATTGACTTAGTCTTTTTGATTATTTCATGCTTTGTGTGACATTCATGTCTATGTGGACAATTTAGCTAAAGGTCTTCCTTGGTCTCCTCATTTCTAGAGACACTGAATTTGTTTTGGTCATCCCTTGATCATTTGGTCATACCCTCGATCGTTCACCATGAACAGTTCCTCATCAGAAGTTTTAGGCTTTCATATCTATTTGTTTGACTACAACCTTTCAATCTATCTAGTTTTTGCAGCCTTTTCTCCCACTACTGTCTTTTTGACCTCATCCAGCTCTTCTATTTCTGAATATGTCTATATTCTTTTTACCTATCAGATTATTATTATTATTATTATTATTATTATTATTTTTGTGGTCTAATTTTCTTTCCCTGACCAGACAGGGCTCTTATGATAGATAATCTGGACCACAATCTCTCTAGTACCCCTAATTTCTGTGCACTTTTTTAAAAAAGATTTTATTTATTTATTTATTTAAGAGAGAGAGAGAGTGTGTGTGCACATGCACACAGACAAACGGGGGGAGTGGGGAGTAGCAGAGGGAGAGGGACAAGCAGACTCTGTGCTGAGCATGGAGCCCAATGGGGGGAGAGAGGGCTCGATCCCACTACCCTGAGATCATGACCTGAGCTGAAATCAAGAGTTGGACACTGAACTGACAGAGCCATCCAGGTGCCCCTGTGCACTTTTTTAAAAAAGCAAATGCAAGAAGGAAATTCCAACCCTTGACCAATCTTATGATTCCAGTAGTGGCTAAAAGGGGATACAGAAATAAGAGAGGGTTTTTGTTTCTGTTTTTGCTTCATCTTTATGAACAAGTCTTGAGCATGTTTATAGCCTTCATATGGGGAGGATCTAATAAAGGGAGAGTTACAAGAGAGTAGAGGGACATTTGAAGGAGGAAGAACCAGGAGAAGAAAGCTAGAAGAAAGCTTAGTAGCTATTTAATAAATCTTTGCAGAAATTGCTGTCACCACAGTCAGAGCCCCACTGCTGCCACTCCACCCCAACCTACCATGCCAAGATCTTGGAGAAGACCTTCATGTAGTGCTTCACCTTCAAACAAATGGTAAAAGATTCCTGAGTTACCCAAGAGCAGCATCCTACCAAAATCCCAGTGATTATAGAACCCTAGAAGGATGCGAAGCGATTTCCTATCCTGGATAAAACTGAGTTCCTTGCACCTGATCACGTCAACATGAGTGAACTCATCAAAATAATTAGAAGGCTCTTACAGTTTCACGCCAATCAAGCCTTCTTCCTGGTACTGAATGGACACAGCATGGTGAGCATATCCATGCCAATTTCTGAAGTGTACAAAAGTGAGAAGCACGAAAATGGTTTCCTGTTTATGATGTATGCCCCTCAGGAGATATTTGGAATGAAATTGTTGGTATAAGCTTAGAAAAATGTATCTGTTCTATTTTTCCCCTTTGTCCTCCATAGGGTAAGTTTTGAGCTCTCATACCTATTTTTTTCCTGTTGCTGCCAATGGCTTTCTAGGACTTGGTCTTGAAAAACCACAGACCCTCATAATTATGGTAAAAGAAATCTCAATAAGATAAGGAAAAATGTTTAGTCTTCTAGAAAGTCAGAAAAGCAGATACTAGTTTGTATCATAAAACTCCTTGTAAATGTTAATTCTAATTAAGAGACACACTGACTTCAGAGCTTGTTGCTGTGGTCTGTGAAAATAACCTTTAACATCTAAAAAGTCTGTAATTCTGATTGGTTGTCTTACTTAGTAATTTATTACCCTGGTATTAATATTTAAACTGACATCCCTATTTCCTAAAAGTTTTGAATATGCTTTGTAGTAGGTAGAATTGTGTCTCCCCAAAAGATATGTCTAAGCCTTAACTCCCTATACCTGTGAAGGTGACCTTACTTGGAAAGGGACCTTTGCCTCTGTAATTAAGAAAAGGATCCCAAGATGAGATCATCCTGGATTAGGGTGAACCCTAAATCCAAAGACAGTTGTCCTCGGAAGTGACAAAAAAGGGCGTGCCTGTCTGGCTTAGTCGGTAGAGTGTGCGACTTGATCTCGGGGTTGTGGGCTTGAGCTCCACTTTGGGTGTAGAGATTACTTTAAAAATAAAACCTTTAAAGAAAGGTGGCAGAAAAGGAGACACAGAGTCACACAAGGAAGAATGTCATGTGATGGAAGCAGAAATCGGAGTGGTGTGTTTACAAGCCAAGGTTTGCCCACAGCCACCAGAACCTAGGAGAGAGGCATGGAATGGATTCCCGCAGAGCCTCCAAAGGGTATCATCCCTGCCGACACCTTGATTTCAGACTTCTGGCTTCCACAACTGTGAGAGAATAAATTTCTGTTGTTTTAAGCCACCCAGTGGTGATTTGTTTTGATAGCCCTGGGAAACGGATACACACACATTGTTGTGTGTGTGTGTTTTTTAATGAAATCAGAACATCATTGGCACTGCTCTCTTATCCTTCATGTATGGAGATTAAAAACAAAGAAACAAAAACTATGACTGATATCTTTCTTAAGTAAACAGAAAGTCTATTCTTGTTCAAATTAATGAGGGAGTCCAAGGAACAGGCATTTTGGGTATTATCAAAATGTTGGGGGAACAGCAAGATGGGTGTTCTAGTTATGAAATCCAGACTCCCTCTTGCTGGATTAGACTCTGGATGCTGAAGGTGCCGGCCTGGCAGAGTGGGAGGACTGGTGAATGCAGTCCCAAAGTCCGAGTAACAATGACGGAGTCAGCGTGGGACCAAAGGGTGAGAAACTGTACTTTTATTTTAACGGAAATGGCTATTTGTTTTTTAAAACATGGCTTTAATGTCATTGTCTAATGTGCTCCAAATCTTTCACAAGTATGCTGACCAATTTTGATCAATACATAAAACTGTATGCAGTGGAGCCACAAATTTATTTTTATTATGCAGATGTGTACAGAAACTGTAGCTTATTTTCTAGAATCTGCAATTTCTTGTGAACCCCCCATATCCACCTGATTAGGTGAAATGGGAAGAGAAAGAGCTCTAGCTTTTAGTTGAGTCTGATAAACTTTGTCTCATTAAGTAATTGAACAGTTTCTTTCAGTAAATCAGATTCTTAGGTGTGATTCAACTTTTCAGATTTCCTCCTCCTTTCTCCACTTTGACTCATGATGGAGTATGGGTGTTTGGGGTTTTGGGGCAAAGAGCGTTTCCCCCAAACCCCAGCCTTGTGGAGGCATGGTTGGTCTGGGTCCATCCTTCCACAAGCTTCATCTATCCTCTCTAGACTCAGGGCCTGGTAATCCTCCCTGGCCCTTCCTCTTTTTTCCTAACACTTCACCACCCACTTTTATTTTTTTTTTATTTTTTATTTTTTTTTTTAAAGTTTTTTTATTTATTTATTCGACAGAGATAGAGACAGCCAGCGAGAGAGGGAACACAAGCAGGGGGAGTGGGAGAGGAAGAAGCAGGCTCATAGCGGAGGAGCCTGACGTGGGGGCTCGATCCCATAACGCCGGGATCACGCCCTGAGCCGAAGGCAGACGCCCAACCGCTCTGCCACCCAGGCGCCCCTACAGATCTAATATCTCCTTAAGGCAGTCCCTGCCAATAGGTCCCTGGCTGAGGCAATAATCCTTAGAATCCTCGGTTATGGACCACCCTGATACCTCCTGACGTTGCAGTGAACTCCTCTGGTAAGTTCCCTAGCCACATTCTCAGCTACTACTCTCAATTCCTCAGGGGCCAGTGGGAACTTCTGGGTGTCTTCCATGCTGCAATCACTGTTTCTCTTTTTATGTGCCTGTGTCAGCAGTGGCTGTTGTGGGGACAGCCAGCAAAGAGTCTTCCTCTTTAATTAATGAGATACAGATTAGCAAACTCTTTGTTTAAAAAGAAACCTAACCAATTTGGAGGGATGGGTTAAATAGGTGATGGGTAGTAAGGAGAGTACTTTTGAGGACACCTGGTGTTCTATGTAATTGATGAATGACAAAATTCTACACCTGAAACTAATATTACACTGTATGTTAACTGGAATTTAAATAAAAACTTGGGGGAAAAAAAGAAAACTTGCATTTAAAAGGCTAGATTCTGGGGGCGCCTGGGTGGCACAGTCGTTAAGCGTCTGCCTTCAGCTCAGGGCGTGATCCCAGAGTTCTGGGATCGAGCCCCACATCAGGCTTCTCCGCTAGGAGCCTGCTTCTTCCTCTCCCACTCCCCCTGCTTGTGTTCCCTCTCTTGCTGGCTGTCTCTCTCTGTCAAATAAATAAATAAAATCTTTAAAAAAAAAGGCTAGATTCTGGGATTTCTTTCATTAGCATTATGAGAGAGAGCAGACCTGAGGAGTTAAATTTTACTAGAAGAAATAATAATAGGGTATGGAATGGAATACTTTACATCTGCATAGGATCTTAAATGGGAAGCAGGACAGAACTTTCTTCTATTTTGGACTTTAACCTGGACTTCACAGAAGAAAGAAGATAGATAGATATATCTATATATATATATATCTGTGTCTTTCCACAGTCCCCTGAGTTTTCCCACAATACACCCCCCCAGAAAGGGCAAGCTCTCTTCTTCCATTTCCTCTCAGGCCTGGACACCCCCAAAGCATTCTCTTTCTCCTTTTCTGGAGCTGTAAAGTGAAAGGAAAAAGAGGCCAGTGGATTGATAAGAAAACAAATGAGATGTTATTTCTAAATGTGATATATGTTATAAAGTTAGGGAGTTATTGTCAGCAGAAACATTGGGTTAAGTGAGATATGAACCCCTGTATAGTATAGTGTACCAACTTGAGTTAAGAGGCAAAGCTGTCTCCAAAGTCTACCGAATACTTAATAAAACATGAGTACAATTGTAAATGGTTCATTTTGTAACATGGGCCCACCTATATGGATGGGCATTGTATTCTAATTCAAAAGATTTATCACCTTTACCCTCATCCTGGCTGATTCAGTGTGTCCCTACGTTATGGAAACATATAACCAACAGTGACAGATCCCCTTCCATCATATGGAGAACCACATTACAGTAGATTCTTGGAATTTGAATATTTAGCATTCATGATATTTGCGTATTTTCAAATGATTGTGACAGTTCATGAATTATGATAATTTTTCTGCTACAAACTAGTGTGTAGGATCTTTGCTTAGCTAGTGAGCTGGCTTAAGCAACAACTGAACACCTGCACTGGCACCATTTTATTGTTGCCTGTGTGGTTTTGTATTAATTTTGTGGGGAAAAGTATATGCTACAGTCATCTTTTCAAATTTTGAATATCATAAAGGTCTCAGGATTTATCACTTAGGAAGATTAAGAGTCCACTCTACAAAATCACTGTCCTGCCTTCATAAGGAAGAGAGTATTGGTTGAGACAAGCTGTGACATTGGGAATAAGATAGTCAAGCCATCTTAAAGACAACTTCAAAAGAGTCTGGCATCCTGAGATGATGAAGTCTAACCACCTTGGTTTGGATCAGCTCAGAAAAAGATGAGAATGCTTAGCTTGTACCAGATAAGATGGGCAATTTATCAAAGTTTTAACTTTCATGTCACTAATGTAGCCAGAACTGGTAAATGTAAATTTGTCTATATGCTTTGACAAGGGCAGCACAGGATCCTTGAGAAAGCATCTTCCTTAAGAACTCTGTAGCTGTTCAGCCCTAGTTGAAAAATATAATGGACTGTTGTTGTTTGCCCCCTGAATTTTTTATAGTAGAAATGGCCCTTATCAAAAGGCCCATATTTTAGATTCCTGACTGATGTAGTCATCTCCCCTGTTTTTTAAATAGTTATCTCCAGAGATACCCTAACAACTTACCTGTGGCCCTCAGACTTATTATGACTCCTGTAATCATGTCAGATTCCTTTGTGTATGTCCATACATCCATTGCCAATCACCTAAAGACCCATCTGCCAAACAGATTATATCAACAAAATTCTGCAAGAAAATTTCCACTACCATATCTCCTGTAGATAACATGGCTGGTCCTCCTACCTCCCCATTGCAGAATTTGCAAACAATACTTCAATATAGTCTTTTACTAAAGCTCACAATTCCATACAATGAGTGCTCTCCTGCAGTTTCCTGCACCATTGAACCATAACCCTATAGGACATCTACATTATACAAACCAGAGATGTTAAGTATGCACAACCCACAGTGGTCCACAGAGAGGCAATCCAGTAGAATTCCCTGTCTAATTCTCTTCTTGCTATGCATGTACAATCTGTTGCTATCAAAATCTGGAGGATGACTTTTTGGATCCATTTAAAGCCACAGAGGTAACCAACTCCATTGAATTGTACCCCTCATTATGCCAGTCTTTGATATTTTCCCCTATTACCATTCTGTGATGTGCCTCAGGAGACATGGGAAGCCAGGGTTTACAGTAGAAGATAATACCGGTTTTATGGAACCATGAACATCTCTAACACCTGCTCTACTGGAAAGGATTAGATTAAGAAGAGTTGTCATTGGAACCAAACTCCCACTTCAACAAGAATAATAACAATACTGATGTTTAATAAGTGCTTACTATGTGTCAGTCACTGTTCTAAGGACTTTATATTAATTGCCTTATTTAATTCTCATGATTATCCTATGTGTTAGATTCTTTTATTTCCTCCAAGTGATGCCTTATGCATTAGAGAACTTTAGTATTATCTGTCAAGCTCAAACTTTTCTTTTCTGATATTGACTACATATCCTAAGTCAGCTTTTTATTATACAAGCCCATAATTTCTTATTCAAAACCTTGGGCACCATGTGTTCTGAGATTCAGAAAATTTAAGATTTTAGAAAGGCACTAAGCTCTGTGTATCGTATGTTATATAACACCCGTGGCAGGATCTGGGAAAGTGCTCATAATTAAACACAGATTTCTACAGCAAATAAATGCATATTCATTTAATATGGATATTAAAGATTATATATAACCTCGCTTGGTTTAGGCCACCGAAAAAACTCAAGTCATCTTTTTTGTTTTGTTACTTTTCAATACTAGCTTTATTGAGATATTCATGTGAATTTCACCCTCTAAAAGCATATGATTCAGTGGTTTTTAGTATATTTTGAAAGTTGTGTATTCATTACCACTATCTAATTCTAGAACATTCATTACCCAAAAAGAAATTCCATAACCATTAGCCGTCACTTCCCATTTCTCTCTCACCCTAGTCCTTAGCAACCTGTAACCAACTTTCTGTCTCTAATGATTTGCGTATTCTGAGTGTTTCATATAAATAGAATCATAGGATATATACCTTTTCTGTCTGGCTTCTTTCATTTAGCATAATGTTTTCAAAGTTCCATCCATGTTGTAGCCTGTATCAGTACCGCATTCCTTTTTATGACTTAATAATGTTCCATCGTGTGGATGTACCACATTTTATTGATCTCTTCATCAGTGGATGGATATTTGGGTTGTTTCCACTTCTTGACTATTATGAATAATGATGCTATGAACATTTGTATACATGTTTTTGTGTGAACATATGCTTTTGATTTTTATGGGTAAATACCCTGGAGTAGAATTGCTTGGTCATGTGGTAACTCTACATTTAGCTTTTTGAGGTACTGCTAAACTATTTTCCAAAGTAGCCTCATCATTTCACATTGTCAACAGCAATGGGTGAGAGTCTCAGTTCCTTTTCATCCTTGCCAATACTTGTTATACATTTTTTTCTAAAAAATAGAGCCATCCTAGTGGATGTGAAATGGTATCTCAGTGTGTTTCTCATTTGCATTTCCCTAGTGACTAATGATGTTGAGCATCTTTTCATGTGCTTAATGGCCATTGGTATATCTTCTTTGGAGAAGTGTCTATACAAACACATTGATTGTTTTAAAATTGGATTATTTGTCTTTGAGGTGTAGGCATTCTTTGTGTATTCTGGATTCAAGTCCCTTATCAAATATATGATTTGCAGATATTTTCCTCTATTTTATGTTTGTCTTTTTACTTTCTTTATTGTTTTTTTTAAAGATTTTATTTATTTATTTGACAGAGATAGAGACAGCCAGTGAGAGAGGGAACACAAGCAGGGGAGTGGGAGAGGAAGAAGCAGGCTCCAAGCGGAGGAGCCTGATGCGGGCCTCTATCCCATAACGGCGGGATCACGCCCTGAGCTGAAGGCAGACGCTTAACCGCTGTGCCCCCCAGGCGCCCCTCTTTATGGTATTTTTGAAGCACAAATGTTTTTTATTTTGATGAAGTCCAAATTACCTGTTTTTAATTTGGTTTCTTATGTTGTAGGTGTAATGTCTAAGAAACCATTGCGTAATCCAAGGTTGTGAAAATTTACTTCTGTTTTCTTCAAGGGTTGTACAGTTTCAAGTTCTTACATATAGGTCTTTTATCCACTTTGAGTTAATATTTGTTTATTATGGGGGTTTGCTGTCAAATGAGTTGTGAAAACAAGCTTTTATATTTCAGAAATTTTTGGATTTGGGAAGAATAGTTAAGGGATGGAGGCTCTTATGATCCTGCCCCCTGACCACAGGTGATCAAACTAGATAAAGACAAATCACCTGAGCTGGAAAGAATGTCATTTTAAGGACAGTAGCCAGTCTCTGTATTGTGTGATGAAGCTTGGAATTGTTCTGTAAGCATTTTAGTGATCCCTTTCAGTCTTGGAGATGTTGAGTCATGAGTAATGCTACTTACTGTGTTGGGGAGGGTCCTGACCCAGAGAAACAAGAAAAATTAATATGCTTGACTTTGAGATGATGAATGTTTGGTTTAGCGGTATGAATTACGTGCATCTGCTACATGTGTGCATTTTTTTTTATAGAACTGGATGCTTACAGTTAATGGTTTTCTTTATAATTCCAGAATTAGGCTGCTTTATGACAGATTGTAATCATTGTTTTTCTTTGGGAGTGTGTCTATCATATAAATGTTTGTTTATAAGAAATTGGGAGAGCAGACCATAAGAGAAACGTGAAGACGTGAAATCTTTTCATCGAAACCTGGAGAAAAGTGTGTGAAAAGGAACTGGACTGGATCTGACATGGTGGCATCTGAGTGAGCCACATGTGATCCTACTTAAGGTTGAATAAGTCAGACTTTGGAAACTCTACTGTCAACTATTATGGATTGGCTTCCTGCAGCCGGGGTCCATATCATATTTTGCATGGTGGGAGATAGTAGATCTTTCCTGAATACCATGCTTGTTCCCACCATCAGTCATCCTCAAGGAGGAAATGTGGTCCCTCAGTAGAGAAGGCCAGCCTTTTACTCTGGTGGGGTTTGGGAAAGAGAGGGAAAGACCATGGTCTGGGAAGGAAAAGGTAAAAACTGTTAAAAGGACACCTAACTTTGGGAGGAGAGCTGTCATTCTACAACACTATGGCCAATGAAGATCACTGGTAGGGAACCCTCTGTGGTAAAGTATTGCCAGTAGATACTAAGGCAATGATGATTAAAATTTTGTTTTGTTTTTTAAAGGTTTTATTTATTTATTTGAGAGAGAGTGAGAGAGAGAGCATGAGCAGAGAGGAGGGGTGGAGGGAGGGGGAGAAGCAGACACCCTGCTGAGCAGGGAGCCCCATATGGGACTCGATCCCAGGACACTGGGATCATGACCTGAGCCGAAGGCAGATGCTCAGCCCACTGAGCCACCCAGGACCTCCTAAAATTTTGTTTTAAATAATCATCTTTTTCTGTGTTGAAGTTTCTTTCATCTTTAAGTCAGCAGTTGCACTGATGAACACTAAAGACAGGTTAGCTGTGCTTTGGGATTTTAGGGAGGTGCCTATGTCTACACTTGGCAAAAAGTGTTAGGTGGATAGCCTGGAAGGGTGGAGAAAAGATTTTGAGATAGTAGGAAGAAATCTTGTGAGAAACAGGGTAGTAGGCTGGAGGAAGAGATGGCCAGAAACAACAATGATATATTTGTGTGGGCATGTAAGCATTTCCCAAAGAATCTTAGAAAAACTTGGGGAGTGGACAAAATGCTCTGAGGTCACATAGGATGGAGGCTTAGTCCATGTTAGCTGGACATAAAAGAGAAGGGTGATCCCCTCGGTTCTGGGGAATTCGGAGGATATTTGATGGTTACATTTATAACACAAAGAACCTTGACTAAGGTATACCAGGACATGTTAGAACCTTTTAGAGGGCAGGAATCTGGGGCAAGCCCTGGCTTTTTCTTTCTTTCNGGGAGTGGACAAAATGCTCTGAGGTCACATAGGATGGAGGCTTAGTCCATGTTAGCTGGACATAAAAGAGAAGGGTGATCCCCTCGGTTCTGGGGAATTCGGAGGATATTTGATGGTTACATTTATAACACAAAGAACCTTGACTAAGGTATACCAGGACATGTTAGAACCTTTTAGAGGGCAGGAATCTGGGGCAAGCCCTGGCTTTCTAAGCTTTGGCAGGGTAGGTCTGAATGTGGGAAGTGAGAAGTTTTCCCGAGTGCTACACCTTTAAGCCAGTCTGGCAAATGTGAAAATGTAGACAGGCTGGTACTGTTTGTGGCTATGTATCGAACTTCATTTCCTCTCCAATTCTGTTTCCATCTGACCCTAATTCTTGGCTTCACCTCTTGTTTACAGTTCTGCTCCTCCTCATTAGACTGTCATCGGTATTTGGTATTCCCTGTTGGACTTTTGGCCTCTCCTCAAGGATGTGGCTGACAGCCACTTTAGTATTTCAAGTCTCAGAATCAAGCTTTGTTTTGGGGTGATGAAAATGCTCTAAAATTAGATTGCAGTGATGGTTGCACAGCTCTGTGACCATACTGAAAGCCACTGACATGTACACTTTAAATGTGTGAATTTTATGGTATATGAATAATAAATATGGTATATGAATACAGCTGTTAAAAAATCAAGCTCTGGATCATTGGTCAGTGCACAATAAAAATAATAGTAGCTTATATTTTTAGAGTATTGACCATGGGCAACAAAATAGTCTGAAGGCTTTGTTCATAATTCTCACCACAACTATATGAGGTATTATGATCGTCTTTATTTTTACAGAGAATAAACATGAAATTTTCTCTCAGCCTTACAGCTTACATGTGCCAGAGCCAAGATAAGAGTTGGAAGTCTGGCTTCAGGATCAGTACTCTTTGCCACTATGTGCTATAGCGTGGCGTTAGGTCAGGGTGGGGAGTTAAGCATGTCTGTTTTTCTCATTTGAAAAAGGAGGTAAAATTAGGTGCTGAGAATGGTAGTGGGGGTGGTCATTGAATGGTTGGAATACAGTAGTGAAGTGAATCAGAAGGTGTATCATTTAGCTATTGCTACATAATAAACTACCCCCAAACTCAATGGCTTAAAGCAATAACTACTTCTTTTGTTCATGAGTCTGCAGGGTAGTCCTTGGTTTGGCTCAGGCTGGGCTGATTCTGGTCTGTGACTGGCTGGCTAGCAGGAGGCCTGATTGGAAAATATTTAAGTTGATTTTTCTGAGGCATTTTGTTATATTTTATTTTTTAAAGATTTTATTTATTTTATTTTAGAGAGAGAGAGAACATGTGCAAGCAGGGGGTGGGGAGAAGCAGAGGGGGAGGGAGAGGGAAAGAATCTCAAGCAGACTCTTCTCTGAGTGCTGAGACCCACGCAGAGCTCAATCTCACGACCCTGAGATCATGACCTAGGCCGAAACCAAGTGTCTGATGCTTAACTGACGGAGCCACCCAGGCGCCCCTATTTTCTTAGGCATTTTAAATTGGCCTAAGGAGTAATATAGAATATCATCAATTGAAGCATAGTGGAATTTCAATTTTCCAAATCTTATTTAACAGTTATTCTTAATCATCTAGGAGAAAGAGAATACAATGTGTATTGGGTTGCCAATAACATGATTGAGGCTGTTCACTTAGATTACTTATGTTAGTTTCCTTTTGAGACATCAGTCTAATCTCTCATTTACAGACTATCCGGAAGATATTTTACTATCCTATGTTTCAGTTATTGAAGAAACACTCTTGCAATGTATCTTGGATAATCGGGTCTCCTCTGAGGCTCTATCATCTCTTAGAATAGGAATTCATTTAAGATTCAACCCCCTGGGGCGCCTGGGTGGCTCAGTCATTAAGCGTCTGCCTCGGGCTCAGGGCGTGATCCCAGAGTCCTGGGATCGAGCCCCACATCAGGCTTCTCCGCTGGGAGCCTACTTCTTCCTCTCCCACTCCCCCTGCCTGTGTTCCCTCTCTCGCTGGCTGTCTCTCTCTCTCTGTCAAATAAATAAATAAAATCTTAAAAAAAAGAAAAAGATTCAACTCCTGTGACTCTCTCAGTAGTCTTAAAAGGCTTTATCATACTTGACTTTATTGATCTAGCTAAAAATTAGAGAACCACTTCCTTGGCCATTTGGGGTTTGCGAGATACCCATGGACTTCTGTTTCTAGCTACTGTTTTTTGTCCATTTCCATGATTTTTCTTCGTGATGGATGGTTGCATGTCCCAGTAGACGAGAACTAAACTGTAACCTTACATTCCATAACACTGCCCTGGTGGACCACTCAGCTTAGTCTGTCAGTTGTTTTTTTTTTTAAGATTTTATTTTATTTATTCGACAGAGATAGAAACAGCCAGCGAGAGAGGGAACCCAGCAGGGGGAGTGGGAGAGGAAGAAGCAGGCTCATAGCGGAGGAGCCTGATGTGGGGCTCGATCCCATAACGCCGGGATCACGCCCTGAGCCGAAGGCAGACGCTTAACCGCTGTGCCACCCAGGCACCCCAGTCTGTCGGTTTTTTGATGGTCTTGTATGAGATAGGCCATGCTCAAGGACAAGCCAAGAAGTTCCAACAGATCACACCTAAGAAGTGAGGATTATGNCCATAACGCCGGGATCACGCCCTGAGCCGAAGGCAGACGCTTAACCGCTGTGCCACCCAGGCGCCCCAGTCTGTCGGTTTTTTGATGGTCTTGTATGAGATAGGCCATGTTCAAGGACAAGCCAAGAAGTTCCAACAGATCACACCTAAGAAGTGAGGATTATGATTTTTATTTCAGGCCCCTTTCTTTTCTGTGGTCACAAAGCCATAGGTATTGTGGTCAGTGGTTTTTTTTTTTTTAATTTAAATTCGAGTATAGTTGACACACAATGTTACACCAGTTTCTGTTGTACAACATAGTGATTCAACATCTCTATGTTATGCTATGCTGTGATCGCTGTTGTTTTTTTGTTTTTGTATTTTAAGATTTTATTTCTAAGTAATCTCTACATCCAACAGGGGGCTTGAACTCACAACCTGGAGAGCAAGAGTTGCACGCTCCACTGACTAAGGCAGCCAGGCATGTTTTGAGGATAACAGTCCAGTTTATCTCCTGTGTTAACCTATTCCTTCCTGAACCACTGTATGGGCCTTGGAGTTGAGTATACCTAGATTTTATTTGGATAAACAACTACCAGCTGTGTAACCCTGGGAAAGTAAGTCGTTAAAATTTCCTGACCCTCACTTCCTTCACCTAACAAATGAGGACTACACTAGCACCTGTGTAACATGGCGGTCGTGGAAATTAAAGACGCAATGTACACAAAGAACCAAGTATAGTGCTTGGCCCGTAAGTAGACTGTGCCGGTCTGGGATGATTTCAGGGTTAAACAGCACAGAAAGTTGAGTTGTAGAACTAGTCAGTTTATTGAGAAACGATTCATAAAGAAACTGTTCTAAGATGAGGCAGAAGTAGAAAAAATGACCATAGGGCTGGAAACACACATTCTGCCATGATACTCTTCAGTCATTACTGCAGGTATCAGCTTACCCTGAACAGTTATCATCCAGATTCCTGGGAAAGTTCCTTTCCAAAGGGGCCAAATAGCAACTCTGCCTCTTTAAGACAGCTCATCAGTGGAAGATTGCTGGCATCTGATGCTTTGGACAGCCCAAGTACCCAAATCCACTGAACATGTTTTGTTTCACAGCACGGACAGTAAAACACCAAGCAATCAAAACAGAGCACAAGACTTCTGCCTTCAGCCGAGATGAAGTAATGAGGACCAGGTTCATCTTCCTGCCTGTTTTGAACCAACTAAAAAATTGCATGAAATATAGGCACCAACGATTTTCAAGACATTTGATATCAGCCAACATGGGAGAGTGATCCTGAGAGAAGGGAAGTCAGCAAGGAGAGACTTACGATTGCCTTACCCGACTTAACTACCAGCAGAGAGAGTCCAGAAACAGCTCCAGGGAGGAGCTACCCAGGCAGCCCTGAGCGAGAGAGAAAGTGCTGGGAGTCTGGGGAGGTCAAGACATCCCAGAGTTAAATGGGCTGAGTATGGGAGAGGAGAAACCCTGGGGAGGCAGAGAAAGAGAAAGAGGGAGAGGGAGGGAAAGTGAGGGAGGAAGGAGGAGGGAGAGAGGAGAGAGGGAGGAAAGGAGAGGGAGGGGGAGTTAGAGAAATAGAGACAGAGGGAGAAAGAGTGGCACAAGAGCAGGGAGAGCACTCTGGAGATTGGGACAGGGCTGGGACTAGGGGGAAGCAAGAGAGATGCCCAGACCATAGACTTCAAGGAGGTACTCATTCTTGTGTTCTTGTCTCAGCCTGAGAGTTAGGGCCTTCTCAAATGTTCGGCCCTGGGCACTTTGCTTGGGTTACTCTAGTCCTGGCCCTAGATCTGCAAAATGTCCCCTTAAATTCTTCAGCCAAGTACTGATCAGCCCAAGCCTGTGAAGAAATTGCCTGAGGCTGGAGAAAGAACCGCCTAAAAGATTAGAGGCAACTGGGCTTGAAACTCCTGGGTCAGAGATGAAGGGCTGTTTTTTTATGCTTTGCAATTGCAGTAGCCAGACTATCAGCGCTCTTGTGCCTTTCCCCAATCAATTCCCAAGATGCTGTAGAGGGCCAGATGACACCTGCATCTGTAGAAGGGGGTGATACGAAAGGAACCTGGAGTTTAAGGAAATGAATCTTTTATAATGGGTAGTAAGCGTGAGTAGTAAGCATGTGAGTAGTAAGCATGACCCCCTTTTGGTCTGGAGGGAGGCACTATCTTCTCTTTGAAGGCTGTTTGCTATTCGAACATCTTTGAAAAGATAGTATGAACAAAGGGAGTAAGTGTATCAATTACAAGATGTGCAGCTTTGTAATCCATCCCTGGGGAATTGTCTCTCAACAACAACTTAGAATAATTGTATGTATTACTCCAAATACATACTATTTCCTTTTAGGAGTTGTAAACTCAAAAGACCAAGAGGGACCAGACAGGAATTGTGAGTTAGTTAATTGAGCTGGGTGCTAATAATAGGGAGTGGAGGGCTCTGCGGTGAAAGCGGTGAAAGCGAATTCAAGGGAGCCTGCCTCCCCCACCAGCCCCACCTTCTAAAGGCATTCACGTTAACACATTGAAAAAATACAGTGGTTGCCAAATAAAACTACAGTCGCTGCTCACACCCAGTCAAAGATGAATGCAACTCTTTCCTTACGCATTTGTGTTTGTGGGCTCTTTATAAGACATTTGAAAAAATATTGACCTACTTAATCATTTTCAAGTTGTCTTCTATGATTTTTCACCAAAAACATAAATACCTTTATTTTTGAGAAAGGCAGGAAATAGTATACATTTTATAAGAATTGATTAACTGGAATAAATATTTAATTTGATAAATTTGGCTTTAATACTTAATTGAATAAAATACAGTATTTATCCTTAGTTTCAGCCAGTGTATCTAAAAAAGTTTGGGTGTCTCACAAATATTCCATATATATTATATATAACTTATATAGTAGATATTAAATATATATTCAATTTATATTTAAAAGAATAACCTTACTTATTTATACTGCTTCATCTGTTCCAAATTCAGAATATCCCAATGTGGGCCAAAATACCCAATTTCTTAATGCCAGGCCATACTAAGAAAGATAAGAAGTCCTATGGGTTAGTGTGCTTTGATTCATTGTTAAGGGAGATTTTCCCAAAACCGCATTTCATTTATGCTTTTGTTTGATGCTCTGGAAGTATAACCCAGGGAAAATACCATGGGAAGTTTTGGGTTGGATGAGGGACATGTATTTCTTTTGTAAAGTAAAATTATTATTATGAACATATGCTCATTCGTAGACATATCAATTATAAAAAAGGCTTCTCGAGGATCTAGAAACTATCTTCTTAAAAACATCCTGGAATAATGTAAGTGTAAAGGGTACTTTTGGGCAAACAGGCTTGAGCAATAGAATGTACAAAGGGCCCACAGCAACCCGCTGGCTGGATACAGGTCCCTCAGGTGACCCACCTCAAGATATCCATAAGCCCTAACTGACCAATGGGCTTCTTACAACCAGGCACAGGTAGCAAAAAATGGAGAATTCCATACATCACCATGCCTCCTCACATTCCCCCTCTAAAAACCGCTCCCATCCACTACCTCATGGCAGACAGCTCTCCTCTGCTGTCCTGCCCGCTGCTCCCTTGTGGTGGATTCAATTAACTTCTATCTCCTTTGTTCCGCCTCAGGTGAATCCTTTCCCTGCTCCAGTGCCACTGACCTCCTCTTAATCCTTGTCCCACATTGGGGGGGCCCCCATCCAATCGGACAGATACCCCATTTAGACACCACAGTAAGGATGTTGTCATGTATTTTCAGGGGTACTGTATCCTAGTTTGTAGACACTAACTTATATTGTGCTCTCAGGAGCACCCTTTCCTTTGTGAACAAATTCTTTGACTGAATTCTTCAAACCCATTTTCCACCTCACTCCCTTTTTTGAAGATTGACTTTCCCTTGATAACGTTAGTCCCTTTGAACTCTCTCAAGACGTGACTGCTAAAAGTAACAAAAGCAAAAATAAACAAGTGGGCTACATTAAGCAAAAAAGCTTCTGTACAGCAAAGGAATTCCTCAGCAAAATGAAAAGGCAACCTACTGAATGAGAGAAAGCCAACATTTGCAAGATGCATATCCGATAAGGGGTTAATATCCAAACTATATAAATAATTTCTACAGCTCAATACCAAAAAATCAAATAATATGATTAAAAATGGGCAGGGGATCTGTATGGATATTCTTCCAAAGAAGACAGAGGTGGCCCACAGACACATGAAAAGATGTTCAGCATCGCTCAACATCAGGGAAATACAAATCAAAACCACAATGAGATATCACCTTACACCTGTAAGAATGGCTACAATCAAAATGACTAGAACTTACAAGTGTTGATGAGGATGTGGAGAAAGGGGAACGCTTGTGCACTGTTGGTGGGAATGTAAATTGGTGCAGCCACCATGGAAAATAGTATGGAGGTTCTTCAAAAAATATGATCAGCAATTCTGCTTCTGTATATTTATCTGAAGGAAATGAAAACACTAACTTGAGAAGATACCTGTACCTGCAGGTTCATTGAAGCATTATTTACAGTAGCTGACATATGGAAACAACTTAGGTGTCCATCAATGGATGAATGGATAAAGAAACTGTGATACACAGAGAGAGAGAGAGAGAGAGAGAGAGAGAGAGAAATATTGTTCAGCCATAAAAGAGAAGGAAATCCTGCCATTTGTAACAACATAGATGGACCTCGAGGTATTATGATAAATGAAATAAGCCGGAGAAAGACAAATATTATACGATCTCAATTATATGTGGAATCAAAAAAAAAAAAACCACCCAGAAAAAC
Organism: Ailuropoda melanoleuca; assembly: GCF_002007445.2. Lineage (NCBI taxonomy): Eukaryota > Metazoa > Chordata > Mammalia > Carnivora > Ursidae > Ailuropoda > Ailuropoda melanoleuca. The sequence continues at coordinate 81,131,619 of NC_048219.1, forward strand.
AAAACCAGAATAGTGGATACAGGATATGGATGGTGGTTGCCAGAGATGGGTGGGGGGGTAGGCAAATGTATGAAGTTGGTTAAAGCACACACTTCCAGTTATAAAATAAATGAATCTGGGGGATGTAATGTATAGTGTGGTAACTATAGTTAGTAGTACTGTATTGTGTATTTGAAGATTGCTAGGAGAATAGATCTTGAGGGTTCTTACCACAAGAAAAGAAATTATAACTGTGTGGTGATAGATGCTGACTAGACTTGTTGTGGTGACTGATCATTTAGCAATGTGTATTTGTACTGAATCATTATGTTGTACACCTGAAACTGGTAGTATTGTACGTCAATTATATCTCAATGATTGAAAAAAAGAGGTGGCTGCTCTCTCTTAAGTCTCCAACTCCTTCATGGTTCCAGGAGATGAGGCATCTAATTCAATCACTGACCTAACACTTTTTTACTTTATTTGAGTGTAGTTGATACACAATGTTACATTAGTTTCAGGTGTTTAACATAGTGATTTGACAAGTTTATATATTATGCTATACTTACCTTATGTTAGTTACCATCTGTCACTTACAACACTGTTACACTATCATGGACTATATTCCCCATGTAGTGCTTTTCATTTCCTGACTTATTCCATGACTGGAAGCCTGTATCTCCCACTCCCCTTCACCCACTTTTTCTATCCCCCAACTCCCCTCCACTCTGGCATTAGTTTGTTCTCTGTATTTATAGGTCTGATTCTGATTTTGTTTATTCATTTGTTTAAAAATTTTTATTTATCATTGTTTTGTTTAATGATTTTATTTTTTATGCTAGTTTATTTATTTATTTATTTTTTGCATCAGGTACTGATGTATTTATTTATTTATTTATTATTATTATATTATGTTAGTCACCATACAGTACATCCCCGGATTCCGATGCAAAGTTCGATGATTCATTAGTTGCGTATAACACCCAGTGCACCATGCAATACGTGCCCTCCTTACTACCCATCACCAGTCTATCCCATTCCCCCACCCCCCCCCGAAGTCTTCAGTTTGCTTCTCATAGTCCATAGTCTCTCGTGTTTCATTCCCCCTTCTGATTACCCCCCTTTTCTTTATCCCTTTCTTCCCCTACCGATCATCCTAGTTCTTATGTTCCATAGATGAGAGAAATCATATGATAATTGTCTTTCTCTGCTTGACTTATTTCACTTAGCATTATCTCCTCCAGTGCCGTCCATGTTGCAGCAAATGTTGAGAATTCGTTCTTTCTGATAGCTGAGTAATATTCCATTGTATATATGGACCACAGCTTCTTAATCCAGTCATCTGTTGAAGGGCATCTCGGCTCCTTCCATGATTTGGCTATTGTGGACAATGCAGCTATGAACATTGGGGTGCATATGGCCCTTCTCTTTACTACGTCTGTATCTTTGGGGTAAACACCCAGTAGTGCAATGGCTGGGTCATAGGGTAGTTCAATTTTTAACTTTTTAAGGGACCTCCACACTGTTTTCCAGAGTGGCTGTACCAACTTGCATTCCCACCAACAATGTAGGAGGGATCCCCTTTCTCCACATCCTCTCCAACAATTGTTGTTTCTTGCCTTGTCTATCTTTGCCATTCTAACTGGCGTAAGGTGGTATCTCAGTGTGGTTTTGATTTGAATTTCCCTGATGGCTAATGATTTTGAACATTTTTTCATGTGTCTGTTAGCCATTTGTATGTCTTCATTGGAAAAGTGTCTGTTCATATCTTCTGCCCATTTTATGATTTGTTTATTTGTTTCTCGTGTATTGAGTTTGAGAAGTTCTTTGTAGATCTTGGATACCAGTCCTTTATCTGTGGTGTCCTTTGCAAATATATTCTCCCATTCCGTGGGCTGTCTCTTAGTTTTTTTGACTGTTTCCTTGGCTGTGCAGAAGCTTTTTATCCTGATAAAGTCCCATAAGTTCATTTTATCTTTTGTTTCTCTTAACTTTGGAGATGTGTCGTGAAAAAGGTTGCTGTGGCCGATGTCAAAGAGGGNGGCGATGTGTCGTGAAAAAGGTTGCTCTGGCCGATGTCATAGAAGTTGTTGCCTATGTTCTCCTCTAGAATTTTGATGGATTCCTGTCTCACATTGAGGTCTTTCATCCATTTGGAGTTTATTTTTGTGTATGGTGTGAGAGAGTGGTCAAGTTTCATTCTTTTGCATATAGCTGTCCAGTTTTCCCAGCACCATTTATTGAAGAGACTGTCTTTTTTCCACTGGACATTTTTTCCTGCTTTGTCAAAGGTTAGTTGCTCAAAGAGCTNGGTCTTTCATCCATTTGGAGTTTATTTTTGTGTATGGTGTGAGAGAGTGGTCAAGTTTCATTCTTTTGCATGTAGCTGTCCAGTTTTCCCAGCACCATTTATTGAAGAGACTGTCTTTTTTCCACTGGATATTTTTTCCTGCTTTGTCAAAGATTAGTTGCCCAAAGAGCCGAGGGTCCATTTCTGGGTTCTCTATTCTGTTCCATTGGTCGATGTGTCTGTTTTTGTGCCAGTACCATGCTGTCTTGGTGATCACAGCTTTGTAGTATAGCTTGAAATCCAGCATTGTGATGCCCCCCAGCTTTGTTTTTCCTTTTCAACAATTCCTTGGAGATTTGGGGCCTTTTCTGGTTCCACACAAATTTAAGGGCTGTTTGTTTCAGTTCTTTGAAAAATGTCATTTTGATCGGGATGGCATTGAAAGTGTAGATTGCAGGAGAGGGAATTTTAGAAATGAAAAATTTCAGATACCAGGTGGCTAGAAAGAGTGATAAATGTCAACTACAGATGGTTATGGTGGCCTGTGCTAATTATTTGTTTCTTCCTTTGCTATCTCTTCATAATTCTTTGTTTGCATAGCACTTAATGACATTTTACTCTGTGTAGTATTACTTACATACATGTCCTAGTCCCCCACTAGAAAGGAGTTATGTTGCATTTATCTGTGCATTCCTCTCGTAGCCATGGAAGTCCTTAGGTTATGGTCAGGGGGCAAGAGGTTTGGGGTAGAAGTAATATTTGTTGTGAACCTACTATTGAGGTGTGCTATGAATGGTTGAAAATGGAACTGAATTAAATTTGTGATTTCAGGGGCTGCTATCTAAAATGTTCTGATCTCAAAATTCTTTAATCTGGAATTTTTGTGTAATGTTTAATAAATCAGGTCCTGCTACTATCAGTTCTATATTCTTGAAATTTTGAAGGTAATTGTAGTGGATGTTTCTACAACAACTCCCTCTCTGACACTAGTTTCACCAGTTGTAAGTGATTAGAATTACGTTAACACTAAAACAACTATTTCTACTGTCTCTTCCTTCTAATGCCTTTATTTCTATCACATTTATTCTTTCAGGTTGGAGAAAAAAGATCAGTTGTTCACTCTAATTCTTAGTGTTTAACTTCAGTTTGATAAAATACTGAAATGTAGGTACCAAGTGAAAAATGAGGTTGCTAAAGGTTAATGTTTTAATGCTTTTCCTAACTATTAGCGCCACTTCTGCATCTTGTCAAAATGAGACAAGTTCATTCTGGCAGGACTTAGAAGAGCTACTAGCAAAGAATTACTTGATTGAGTTAAATAACAAGGAAGAGCAACTATCCTCCTCCATAATTAAAAAAAATACCCCTTCTAACTCTGGCATTAATGTAAAGAGAAGTGCCAAGTAATCATAAACACTACATTAAAAATGTGACTAATTTTTTATCCTTACAATTAGAGCCTGAGCTGATCTGTCAGTGCCACATCACACAAAACAGACTGGCAATGCCAAAAAAAAGTCTGCACAGATCATGTGCATTTCTATAATATTATGCCAAACATAATATTAAAGAAAAGGGGAAGTATAATGGAAAAACAATTTAGAGTATTTATTTCTATATTTTGATGTGTATTTATACAAAATATCTGACAGTCTAAAAAAACATGGGGAAATTTCCAGGTAAAAAGTGTTACTGTCATAAATGGTGACTGAAATTCTCCCTGATACCATTTAGTTCTTTAATCTGTACAAACGAGATTCTCCTGCCTATTTAAACAAGATGGTATGTATGTATATGTATGTATATATATATATATTTTTTTTCTCCCCCTTAGAATAAGAACACTTAACAGGTGCTTGTGTGCCTTTGCCACTTTGGAGAAGAAGTAATATTTTTTTTGTAGAGATTTTCACTGGTATTATGGACAAATATTGGGCAGTTTTATCTTCCAAATTCCCAAATAGGAGAATTGTAACTAGAACATTAGAGAAAATTTCTGCACTTGAAATTGGGGTTGTTATAAAATTTAATTTCTTCATTCGTTGTTGTATTAATATGATTTTTTAAAATGTATACTATTCTGCAGAAGCCAAATGGAAACTTCATAAAATATATTCTAATGCAGCATTGTCCACAATAGCTAAATCATGAAAGAAGCCAAGATGCCCTTCAACAGATGACTGGATTAAGAAGTTGTGGTCCATATATACAATGGAATATTACTCAGCTATCAAAAAGAACGGTTTCTCAACATTTGCTGCAACATGGACGGCACTGGAGGAGATAATGCTAAGCGAAATAAGTCAAGCAGAGAAAGACAATTATCATATGGTTTCACTCATTTATGGAACATAAGAAGTAGGAAGATCAGTAGGAGAAGAAAGGGATAAAGGAAGGGGGGGTAATCAGAAGGGGGAATGAAGCATGAGAGACTATGGACTCTGGGGAACAAACTGAGGGCTTCAGAGGGGAGGGGGTGGGGGAATGGGATAGGCTGGTGATGGGTAGTAAGGAGGGCACGTATTGCATGGTGCACTGGGTGTTATGTGCAACTAATGAATCACGGAACTTTACATCAAAAACCAGGGATGTACTGTATGGTGACTAACATAATATATTAAAAATATTATTAATAAAAAAATAAAAAAAACCTACTCAAACACTGAAAAAAATAATGTTAATTAGAAGACATACATTTTTGGAGCCATTTCTTCATAAACCAGAGCTAATCAATAAGATTTTGAAAACATATTGTCATAAATAAGTAGGCATGCCCATGTCATTATCTATAGATTTCTGTGTTCTAAAAGGTCTGTACTATATTAATACATTAGAAATGACATAAAAATGAAGAAAATATTTTAGAAAAGTATAAATCTTGGGTTCAGCAAATATTTATTATCTCTTACTTGCAAGTCACTGTATTAAGCACCGGGGAAATAAAAACGAACATGGTATTTGCTTATAAGGTATCCATGACTAATTGGTTAGATAAATATGAATGAAAACAATTAAAGCCTAGGAAGATAAAGCACTAACAGATACCTAAACAAAGTGTCAACTACCAGTGCTCAGTTTTCCTCCTACAAAATGAGGATAAAGAAATCTTGAATTCAAAATTGAAGGTGTAAGATAATGAGCTCCTTAATTGAATATTTTGACTTTCTTGAGTGCTAGAGGCATTACTTTATTACATCTTCACTTTTGGTTTCTGGATAGTTAGATCAGTTGGTTGGCATAGCAGTCATTCATCCTTCATTCATTCATTCATATAAGAAATACTTACTGAACACCCATTATGAGCCAGGCCCTGTGATGGGCAATGGGAACGCAGATAGCCACCGATCAAGAGTCTAATGGAATAGTAATGGAAAAAAGATCATGGATTAAATCACCCTATGAGCCTTTTCCTGCTCCATTGCTACTGTTGATTTTTTGCTAGCAAAGTGCAATTGTGAACTAGAAAAGAAGCTCATAGAACATGTTCAACTGATGATCTGCCACTAGCATCATTTATGTGTATAGTTTGCATCTCATCAGTATCCCTTATATTCTGAGTTCACATTCCAATCTTTTGCCTTACTTTTCTAAATTAAAAATATTCTAAACTCTAGAAAATATGAAGCTTTGGGTAAAAAGGATTACAATAGTGGAGCATGTTTTCCTATAAATCATTAAAAACTTTGTGGTATTCTCATTAAATGCCAATAGAGCAATCTTTTAAAATACTTAAATCGAATCTTGTTTTTGAGTATACAAGCTGTAATTTTGCTTGTGCAATCTCATAAATATATCTTAAACAAAGAAGTATGTTTTAAACTATCTCCCATGGTCTTTTTTACTCAGTCAACTAAAAATTAGGTAGAATAGAAAATAATGTCTCTAAAGGTAGTTTGATTAAATAGGAATTTGATTTTTATAATTTATAGGCATAAGCAGCTGAAAACTCAGCTTTTCACATCAGTGGATAAAAAGTATTGTTAAAATAATTACTCTTATATAAAAGAATTTAGATAACTATGCCAAGAGAAATGCTGTAGGTCCTGAAGGATTCTTTCATAATAAATGGAAAACAACAAAATAACTAGAATACTTTATAATTAGTTGCAGTAGATTTTAAAGAGCTGTTACTTTGCCCAGATCCTATTCTTTGTTTAAATTTTGTTTGACAAGTATTTTATAAATGATTATACGAGGTGGTTTCTGTTTCATTAATGAAGCTGATAATGGTTAATTACTAAAGTGGAGTAAACAGTTCAAAACCAGATCAAGAATGAAAAGCCAATTATGTAGAAATGATCCAGCTGTACTAAATATGATTTCCTTTTACTATTAAAAATCTCAGAAATATTTTAAAACCCTTGAGAAAAAAACCCAACCAAACCTCCTATCTTGTAACTTTATTTCTTACTGTTTTGTTTAGAATTGAAAGCCACATTTAGTTTAGTTTTCAAATTCAGTGAAAGAGTTCCAGAACACAAAATCGAATTTGCTTGATCTTAACAAAAAACGAAAATCAGTACAACTTAAGAGACATTCTTTTTGATTGCTTAATATGAACTGAAACTATAGAGCCAAATTTGGATCCTAGCTTTTCTTGTTTTTAAATTGAGACTCATGAAACTTAAAATTAACCATTTAAAAAGTGAACATTTCAATGGTATTTAGTGCATTCACAGTGTTCTGCAACTCCATCTAGTCCCAAAACATGTTTATCACCCCAAAAAGAAAGCCCATACTCATTAAGCTATTACTCCCCACTTACCCCACTGCCAGCTCCTGGCAACCACCAATGTGCATCCTGTCTTTATGGATTTACCTATTCTGGATATTTCATATAAACGGAATCATACAATATGTGAACTTTTGTGTCTACCTTCTTTTACTTAACAGTGCTTTTGAGGTTCACTTACATTGTACCATACGTCGGTACTCATTTCTCTTTATGGCTTAATTAATATCTCATTGTATGTTTATACTACAATTCGTTTATCCATTTATCTATTGATAGGCATTTGTACTATTTCCATCTTTTGGCTAAAGTGAATAGTGCTGATGTGAACATGTATTTGAGTACCTGTTTTCAATTCTTTTGGGTATGTATTTAGGAGTAGAATTGCTTGGTCATATGACAATTCTATGTTTAACTTTTTGAGGAATCACTAAACTATTTTCCATAATACTGAACTATTTTACATTCCCATCAGCAATCTACTAAAGTTCCAGTTTCTCCACACACTCACCATCACTTAGTTACTATTTAAAAAAAATTTTTTTTAAAGATTTTATTCATTTGAGAGAGAGAGAGAGGGAGTGAGCAAGAGAGCACAAGCAGGGGGAGAAGCAGAGGAACAGAGGGAGAAGCAGACTCCCCACTGAGCAGGGAGCCTGATGTAGGGCTAGATCCCAGGACCCTGGGATCATGACCTGAGCTGAAGGCAGCCCCTCAACCGACTGAGCCACCCAGGTGCCCCTTAGTTACTATTTTTTAAAATTATAGCTATATCCTAGGACGTATGAAATGGTACTTTATTATGGTTTTGATTTGCATTTACCTAGTGGCTAATAATGTTGATGTTTTCATGTGTTTGTTGGCTATCTGTGTTATCTTCTTTACAGAAATGTGTAATCAAGTCCTTCGTGTATTTTTATTTTATTTTATTTTATTTTTTTTAAAAGATTTTATTTATTTATTCGACAGAGATAGAGACAGCCAGCGAGAGAGGGAACACAAGGGGGGAGTGGGAGAGGACGAAGCAGGCTCATAGCAGAGGAGCCTGATGTGGGGGCTCGATCCCAGAACGCCGGGATCACGCCCTGAGCTGAAGGCAGACGCTTAACCGCTGTGCCACCCAGGCGCCCCCCTTCGTGTATTTTTAAATCAGATTTTTTTTCTTTTTTGTTGTTGAGTTGTGAGAATTTTTAATATTCTGGATACTACATATATGATTTGTAAATTTCTCCCATTCTGTAGATTTTCTTTTCACCTTTTTGAGAATGTTCTTTGATACATAGAAGTTTTTAATTTTGATGAAGTCCAATTTATCTATATTTTCTTTTGTTATTCAAAGTTTTGATGCCAAATCTGAGAAACCATTCCTGAATCCAGAATCATGTCAGTTTACCCCTGTGTTTTCTTCTAAGAGTTTTATGGTTTTTGGTCTTATTTTTAGGTCATTAACCCATTTTGAGTTAACTTTTTAAATGATGTGAAGCAGGGGTCCAATTTCACAGTATTACATGTGGATATCCAGTTATCCTGGCAACATTTGTTGAAGGGACTATTTTTTTCCCCATTGAATGGTATTAGCATCTTCATAACAAATCAATTAGCCATAGATGAATAGGTTAGAGACTGGCTTTTAAATTACTGCAAAACCAAATGGACATTTTTATCTTACTACAGAGACTCTAAAAAATTTGATCCCAGACTAATGGGGCTGTATAAGGATTTTCCTGGTGTTACACATTCTGGTCTCTTGGTTTAGTTCTTATAATGGGATACGGTAGTGAGGAAGCATTTTATAGTGAAAAGAGCATTCTCTGTACACTGCCTAGGGTTTGAATCACATCTCTGCATTTACCCTTCATTGAGCTTAGGCAAATAACATTATCTACTTCTTTAGGACAATGTCTAGAAGTTTCTTAGTTGAATTTATCATTATGGTGTTTATTATTGGTAAGCTGCCAAACACTGCAGTCTTGCTTCTGAACTTTGTTCTTTTACTGCAATGACAACTGTGTGGGAAAGGGTGTCCACTGGATCTTTTCTTCATGATAGTGCATTGTAGAAGAAAGAAGTTTGGTGTTTATTTTTTTGTTGTATATTCTGTTCTCCCCCCACCTTCCACTTAGTGGTGTGGACTCACAGAAGCTAACTGTGTACATTTTTTTTCTAACTCTGTACTCTGTAACATCACGTTGGTGACTTGATCTTGACCATGGTGGGAGTATATACACCTGGGAAATAATCAAACACTACAAATCAAGTTTGTTTTTTTCCAGTGAGCTGGCTCACTAGCTTACCACTGCTCCCGCTCCTGTCTTACCTTATTAATTTTTATTAATTATTTTTAAAAGATTTTTATTTATTTATTTGATAAAAAGAGAGAGAGAGCGAGCGAGCATAGCAGGGGGAGTGGCAGAGGGAGAGGGAGAAGCAGGCTCCCCACTGAGCAGGGACCCTCCCCCCATCATGGGGCCTAACCCTGGCATCATGACCTGAGTTGAAGACAGATGCTTAACCAACTGTGCCCCTCAAGTGCCCCAATTTTTAATAATTCTTTGAAATTCAGTGTAAGTGAAATCTCACTTTGGAAGTGTGTGACTCCTCTCTGCTTTCATAGAAACCAGTGCATAATTTTATTGCCTTTTCAATGACTTTTTAAGGATCAAATTCAATGTCAGGATTTAACCAGAGAAGCAGAACCAGTGATTTTAAGGGATTTATTGCAAGGAATTAGCTGACACAGTTGTGGAGGGTGGCTGAGTAAGTCCAAAGACCATAAGCAGATAGATGGTCAGGAAGAAAAGATCACAAGTAGGTTGGAACCCATGGGCATGAGCTGTTTGGAATCATCTTTTTCATTCCCTTGACTCCCTGCATGGTTAGTCTCTCCCCTGGTCACTACTATCATTCCTGTTGTCTTACAAATATAGTCTACTTCATGTTAAAGGCAACCTTAAATCCGGACCTAAAACCCCTGTCTAGATACCATCCCACTTCTCTGCTCCTCCACGCTGCTAAACTTCTAGCCAAGTGAATGGAGAATGTTTCTCTCTGTTGTGTTTTGCTACCTCTCTTCCAATTCACTTTTTTTTTTAAGTCGACAACTTTTATTGGAATTCATATATTTTATAGAAACAGGAATGTATCAAACAGGTGAGGGTAATATGAAAAAAAATGTTTTAAAACTTCAAGTTTGGGCAGACGCTGTGGCCCTCCAGTTGCCCCCCAGCCACCCCCGAGGCCCAGCCATGGTCAACCCCACTCTGTTCTTCAGCATCGAGAAAGACTCTGAGCCCTTGGGCCCGGTCTCCTTTGAGCTGTTTATAGGCAAATTTCCAAAGACAGCAGAGAACTTTTGTACTCTGGGCACTAGAGAGGAAAGAATTTTATTATAAAGTTTCCTGCTTTTGCAAGATTAGTGCAGGATTTATGTGTCAGGGAGGTGACTTCCCAGCCAAAATGGCACTGACAGGAAGTCCATCTATGGGGAGAAATTCCTTGATGAGAATTTCATCCTAGTGCACATGGGTTCTGGCATGTTGTCCATGGCAAATGCTGGACCCAACACAAATGGCTCCCAGTTTGTCACCTGCACTGCTGAGTGCTTGGATGGCAAGTATGTTGTCTTTGGCAAGGTCAAAGAGGGCATGTGGAAGCCATGGAGTGCTTTGGGTCCAAGAATGGCAAGACCAGCCAGAAGATCACCTTTGCTGACTGTGGACAATTCTACTACATTTGACTTGTGTTTTATCTTAACTACCAGACCATTCCTTCTATAGCTCAGGAGAGCCACCCCATCACCCCGCTCTGCTTGAAATATCCCATAATCTTTGTGTTCTCACTGCCGTTCTACGGGCTCCCTATTTTCCTTATTCCCCTCCAAGTCCAGCTGGATTGCAGAGTTAAGTCTATGATTATGAAATCAAAACTAAACAACCTTTCTCCACATCCTCTCCAACAATTGTTGTTTCCTGCCTTGTCAATTTTTGCCATTCTAACTGGCGTAAGGTGGTATTAGTGTGGTTTTGATTTGAATTTCCCTGATGGCTAATGATTTTGAACATTTTTTCAGGGGGGTGGGGGAATGGGATAGACCGGTGATGGGTAGTAAGGAGGGCACGTATTGCATGGTGCACTGGGTGTTATACGCAGCTAATGAATCATCGAACTTTACATCAAAAAAAAAAAACTAAACTAAACAACCACAACAAAATACAACTGTGGGTTTGTACATGTTGCTCTATGTACATTGGGAACAGGCACAGCAGCTGGCACGTGTCTGCTACCTCCTTGTAGATGCAGCCCTGGGCACACTTGGCACCGCCTGGGGGCAGCAGTAGCGCCAGCTCTCCTTCGGGAGGTGCACTGGCCCTCTGTGCGTTTGCAGGAGCTGGCGTAGGCGCAGGAGCCACTGGCGGAGCAGGAGCAGCTAAGGGTCCATTTTGAGCAGGGGTGAGGTTGGAGATGCAAAGCAGGTGACACAGGGAGACATGCTGGAGGCATGGCTCCAATTCACTCTTCAATCTCCTATGTAATCTGGTTTTATTCTTACCACAACTACTAAAACTATTGTTTTCAAGGTCACCATGGCAGGCACTTCGGATTGAGTAAGCCTTTCATTCCCAACCCCCTTTTTCCCTTGTCCACTTTCTCTGTAGAGGCTAGAAAAATTAAACTCTCACCTTCCCAGAGCTTCCCTTGGAATTCAGGGTGGCTGTATGACATAGTTCTGACTAATGAGATACAACAGAATTCTGAGGATAGGAGTTTCTTTTGAAAGTTTTTCTCCCCCCACCCTTTTTTAAAGCTGGGCAACGGGGCTCGAACTCAAGGCCCTGAGATCAAGACCTGAGCTGAGATCGAGAATCAGATGCTTAACCAACTAAGCCACCCAGTTGCCCTGGAAAACTTTTCTATTCTCTCTCTCTCTCTTTTTAAAAAAGATTTTATTTATTTATTGAGAGAGAGAGAGCACAAGCGGGGGAGTGGCAGGCAGAGGGAGAGGGAGAAGCAGGCTCCCTGCTGAGATCATGACCTGAGCCAAAGGTAGAAGCTCAATCGACTGAGCCACCCAGGTGCCCCCAGCTTTTCTAGTCTTAATAAAGGGACATGTGTGATGGGCTCCGCACCCTGGTTCTCCCCCCTGCCTTGTACATGAGTACAGAGTATTGACACCCATCTTGCAGCCATCAGGGAAGGTCCAAGGGAATCACAGCAGCTCCAACATGCAGCTGTCAACTAATGCCCATAGCTGCTCATCTCCAGACTTTTTGTTGAGTGTGGGGGAAATAAAACCAAGATTCTTATTTGGGTTTAACTTGATTTGTTGTTGTTGTTTCTTGATTCTGAAATCAGTTCTTACTAATACAGTCACCACCAACTACCATGCTGCTAAATTCAATAGAACCTTTTCTTTCCTCATCTTATTTAGATCCTCAGTAGCATTCCACGCTGTTTGAGCACCTTCTCCATGAAACATATGTCTCTTAATTTCCTTGATGCCTCTTTCTTGGCTTTTCTTTTCCCTTTTTAGCTACTCACTCTATTTTGCAAGTTCACTCTTTTTAAACCAATACTTAAGTATTGGAGTTCCTCAAGGCTGTGTCCTACTACTTGTTTCTTCCTTGGTGATCTTATGTATTTTAACAGCTTTAAATACCTCAATATCTTGAAAGCGTCCAGATTCTTACCTCCAGCATTGGCTTCTCTAAATTCCAGTTCATATTCTCTCATTCTCTGCTTAGATGCTTCACAAACATTCTTGTCTCAATATGTCCAAAATTGAGCTATTGCTTTCCCATTAAAAACGTATTCCTCTTCCACTCTTAGGTACCTTGGTAAACTGTAATATAATCCGTCAATCAGAAACCTGGAAGCCAACCATGATTCTTTGACTCTCCAACATCCTTAATATGGCAGATACTATGGGTTGGTTCACCTAACACCCCCTGAAATAAACTTCTCTCTGCTTTTCTCTGCTTTAAAGATTGGAAAATGAAATACTCCTTTCCTAGCCTCCTTTGCAGCTGAGTGGCCAGTGACATAGTTTTGATCAAGGAAATGGATGGATCTTTTAGAAAGTGCTTAATTTTCTAAATAAAGTTTTACTGAAAGAAAATCTTTGCAAGTCTCCCTCTGTCTTCCTTACTGGAACTCATTTGTGGTGCCGGGAGGTACTGCGTCCATCTCGTGACCATATGATTCAAAGCCACGTGCTAGTGATGAGAAAGCAAGGAATAGAAGGGACATTGATGACATCGATAGAACTACTGTTAAACTGTTAGACTTGTTACATTCAGACTTATTATTATATGGGGGAGAAAAACCCTCCACTAAAGTCATTGTAGTAGACTATTAATTGCATCCAAGTGCAATTTCTAACTCTAACCATTCAGTCCATCCGCAAATCCTACAGGGTCTACAGCAAAATATATCTTGAATCCACTCACCTATCTCCAGGGTCAGATCACTACCATCATCTAAGTCTAGGCTACCATCACCTTCCACCTGCAGTACTGTGAACGTCACTTAACTGGTTACCTCACTACTTCTTTTACTTTCCTGCAGTGTATTCCTCATATAGCACCCAAAGTTATTTAAAAATAATAGTCACTCAGTGAATGACAAATACAGGAGAATTACTTCAACTTGAGAGTATAAAGATGTCACAGTTAGGGGCACCTGGGTGGCATGGTTAAGCATCAGACTCTTGGTTTTAGCTCAGGTCCTGATCTTGGGGTTGGGAGATAGAACCCTGTGTGGGGCTCAGTGCTCAACACGGAGTTGGCTTAAGACTCTCTCTACCTCTCCTTTTGCCCCTCTCCATCGCTCCCTTTCGTTCTCTAAAATAAATAAATCTTTAAAAAACAATGTTACGTTGGTGTAGCTGGGTGACTCAGTCGGTTGAGCATTTGCATTCCGTTCAGGTCATGATGCCAAAGACCCGGAATCGAGCCCTGCATCGGGCTCCCTGCTCAGCAGGGAGTCTGCTTCTCCTTCTGCCCCTTACCTGGTTCATGTTCTCTCTTTCTCTCTCTCTCTCTCTCAAATAAATAAAGTCTTTTTAAAAATGTTACAACTAACATCACACTTAGTGCTGAAAAACTAAATGCTTTCTCCCTAAGACTGCAAACGTGGTAAGTTTGTCTGTTCTCACCACTGTTACTGAGCACAGTACTTGAAGTTCTACCCTTTGCAAAAAGTCAAGAGAAGAAATAAAAGGAAGGGACACCTGGGTGGCTCCAGTCGGTTAAGTGTCTGGCTTCGGCTCAGGTCATGATCCCAGGGTCCTGGGATGAGTCCTGCATTAGGCTTCTTGCTCAGCTGGGTGCCTGCTTCTCCCTCTGCCTGCCACTCCCCCTGCTTGTTCTTGCTATCTGATAAATAAATAAATAAATAAAATCTTTTTTAAAAAGAAATAAGAGGCATACAGAAGGGCAAAGAAGAAATAAAACTATTTCTATTTGCAGAGAACACGATTGTCTACATAGAAAATTCCAAGGAGCCCCACATTGGATTTAAAGATTACTTAAAAATAAAAATAGTAAAAAGAAAAACAAGACAAAACAAAAAATGTACTTCGGATTATGTGCCTTTTCTGTGTAGAATCCTTCAGTGATTTCTTATTATACCCGGAATAAAATTCAGACTTCTCTCTAAGGTTCAAGGTTCTTACATTAACTAACGGGAATTTAAATAAAAACTTAAGAAAAATGGGAAGAATCTGGTTTATATTTTCTCCCCAGTATCATCTTATGCTAACTTTGTCTTCTCTCCCCACTCACCACACTGGACTTCTTTCGATGTTACACAAGCCAACAGACAACAGTGTGTTGTTCCTCCTAAAACACTCATCTCTCTGCTCTTCCTGCGGCTTTTTCTCATCTTTTAGGTTTTGGCTTGGATGTCATCTATTCAAGAGCCTCCCTAATGCACTTCCAACTTTATAGCAAACTAGTTGGTTAGATTTATAACCCTTTAGATTGTTTGTTACTGATAAGGTAACAATGTTAATATTTATTTTAAATGGCATGTATCTATCTGGGCTAGCTGTCTGGGCTAGCTGCCTATTGAGTGACTGTATAAAAAGAATAAACTTCAGGAGATTTCCCCATTTATGCTTATTAAGGAGTATCGTGAACTATGTAATTATAAATAGAGTGCTTAGGTGACAGTAGCCTGTATAAAATTTAAAAATATATTCTGCATTCCCTTTTTAAAAATATTAACATATATTTGCATATATCTTCAAGTACTTTGGAATAAGTACTGTTAATATCACAGTAAGTCTAGGGTATTATTATAAACCAGGGAAGTACATGTAAAATTTTTAGCAGTAAAGTTCTGAATGAATTATTCTTTGCAAAACTAAATTAAGAAGCTTTTTTGCCAATGAATTGTAATATCTCAGATATAATAAGGGTGGGATTGAGGGTGTGAGTGGTCTTGGTGATATGAATTAATGGAAAGTTTGAATCATTGATCATTTGAGATATATCATTTGAATACAGAAGCTAATAATTATAGTTATAAGTAGAGGTTAAAATGGGTAATTATCTAAATAATAAAAGTTATTTATCAAACTCCTAGAAGAAAACATAGACTATAGGTTCATTGCATTGGTCTTGGTGATAATTTTTTGGGTATGACACCAAAAGCAAAGGCAACAATAGCAAAAATAAGTGGAACTACGTCAAACTAAAAAGCTTTTGCTCAACAAAGGATATCATCAAAATCAACAAAATAAAAAGGCAACCTACTGAATGGGAGAAAACATCTGGAAATCGTGTATCTGATAAAGGGTTAATATCCAAAATATACAGAGAACTCCTACAACTTAATAGCAAAAAACCCAACTAATCTGATTAAAAAGTGGGCAGAGGGGCACCTGGCTGGCTCAGTGGGTGGAGTGTGTGGCTCTTGGTCTCAGAGTTGTGGGTTCAAGCCCCATGTTGGGAGTAGCCATTACTTGAAAATAAATCTTAAAAAAAAAAAGTGGGCAGAGGATCTGTATAGACATTTTTCTAAAGAAGATCTAAAGGTGGCCAACAGGTACATAAAAAGGTGCTCAACATCACTAATCATCAGGGGAATGTATATCCAAACCATGATGAGATGTCATCTCACACCTGTTAGAATAGCTATAAGCAAAAAGACAAGAAATCACAGGTGCTGGCTAGGATGTGGAGAAAAGGGAATCCTTGTGTACTGTTGGTGGGAATGTAAATTGGTGCAGCCACCAGAAAACAGTATGGGGGTTCCTCAAAAAGTTAAAAACAGATCCTTTAAAAAAAGGGGGGGTGCCTGGGTGGATCAGTTGGTTAAGTGGCCAACTCTTGATTTCACCTCAGGTTGTGATCTCAGGGTCCTGGGATGGAGCCCCGCGGGGGGCTCCCCACTTAGCAGGGAGTCTGCTTGAGGACTCTCTTTCTCTTCCTCTCCCTTTGCCCCTCCCCCTTGCTCATGAGTACTCTCTTTCTCTAAATTAAATAAATAAATCTTAAAAAAAAACCATGATCCTTTAAAAAAATTAAAAATAGAACTACTATATGATCCAGAAATTACACTTCTGGGTATTTATCTGAAAAAAAAATGAAATCACTAACAGATATCTGCACCCACATGGTCATTACAGCATTATTTACAATAGCCAACATATGGCAACAACCTAAGTGTCCACTGATGGATGAATGGATAAAGAAAATATACTATATATATTATATATATATCTATATACACACACACACACACACACACACACATATATATATATACACACACACACAACATATATATACCATTTACATTTATGACACCGTGGATGGACCTCGAGGGCAGTATGCCAAGTGAAGTAAGTCAGACAAGGACAAATATTGCATGATCTCAATTATATGTGGAATCTTAAAAATGCAAAATAGAACAATCAGGCTCATAGATACAGAAAACAGACTGGTGGTTGCTGGGGGTTGGGGGGTGGAGGGTGGGCAAAATGGGTGAAAGGGATCAAAAGGCACAAATTTCCAGCTATAACATAAATAATTCATGGGGATGTAATGTACAAGATAGTGACTATACTTAATAATACTATACAGCATATTTGCTAATTGCTTTGAGAGTAGATCTTAAAAGTCCTCATCACAAGAAAAAATGTTGTAACTATGTATGGTAACAGATGTTAATCAGACTGATTATGTTGGTCATTTCACAATACCTACAAATATGAATAATTTTGTTGTAATCCTGAAACTAATATAATGTTGTATGTCAATTACACCTCAATTAAAAAATAAAAAATAATGATAAATTAATTTATAAATTACCCCCAATACTTGTATACTAATAACAAAAAGGCTAAAGTTCTTTTGAAAACATGTTTTTTTTAAGAAACAAATGTTCCTGGTAAATATTTAGAAGTTACGCATTGGTTTTAAAACACATCAAGTACTGTTATGTTTGTTTTGCTATAGTTCATTGTAAGGTTCTTAGTAGAGTGTCACTTCTTTTAAGACCTAATTTGGAGCCTGTTTTTGGAATATTTTAGAATCAAATAAATGCATTATAATGGGGGGACAATTATTCTTTGGTTCACTGATTAAAATTCACAGATACAGGGCCTATTATTTTAAAAAAGAAACAAAACTTATGTGACGTGACTTGGAGATTTTATCATGAATTCTTCCCAGTAGTAGATAAGGACCCTTGAAGAAGTCAGCGTCAATATAGTAGTTGTGAAGTCAGAAATTGAATGTGGACTGAGATCAGATGCCAAGAAAGGTAGAAAAGTATATCCTATGCCACGTTAATGTGACAGTAGAACCGGGGAGGACAGAGACGAGAGCCTAGGGTCCTGTAAAATAGGTAAGGCAGCGGAGGCGTGACCAGGAGAATGGGAGTTTAGTGGTGGAACAGATTTGTAACCTTGCCTCTGTAGAAATGCCTTGCAGGGGTGAGACCATGAGCCTGGTATCCAACAAACTTTGTTTACATAGATGACATTAAAAAAATTGTAGTGAACTTATCTATATATCCTGTTCGACAACTTGCATTTTCATTGAGTTTCACCTCTGCTACTAACTGGCTATGAACACCTGGACAAGGAGTATTATCTGTCTGTGTTGCAGTTTTTCTAAGCCAAAAAATGGAGAGGGTTGGACTAGATGACTTGTACACATATAATGTTGTACCCATCTGAATTATTGTTCACACTTCTAATTGGATTAACATTTTTTTTTTTTTGTAGGTAATGCAGAGATCAACTTCAGGTTGAATTGTTGTAACACCTGTATTAGTGGAGTTTGAATTAATGAGGAATTTTCCTTTCCTGTGCATATTGCTTAGTAGTTTCTAGAGACCCAGTGTTTTGTAACCAAAATGGGAGAATGTCAAATTTAATCAAGAAAACAAAATATTTATTAAGTAAACAATAAAGAACTCTGGGAGAGTGTGACCTGAAGGTCCCAAAGACCTCTATCCCTGATGATCTGGTTATTATTTGATTTATGTCAAATAATAACTGCCCTTGTTTTGACCCAAGAGAGGATTGTGTGGGAAGTTTGTCTGTGAGATAGAGCTGAAGCGTTGCTCTGCAGAGTGTCTGGAGCCTAAGTGTACGCAGAGTGCCCCCCTCTCGGCTCCTTGATAAATAGGGAAAAGGTCCAGTTTGCTCCAGCTGGAAAGTTGAAGTCGTTGTTAAATCCATCTATACTCGTTCCGTGAGGAAAAGGACAATCTCTAGTAATATTGTTTAACTGTGAGTATTTTGTCTTCTTTCAAAAAACAAAATTTTATAATTTTATGCTGTCTCAATTAAATATGAATGTTAATTTTGTGGGCAATCGAAACTATTATTAAACTGTAAGATGTTAAGGGTATTTTTGGAACGCTTTAGTTTCCACCGTCATTCATTTAGCTTTTGCGAAGTGAATAAGCCGATTGTTGTTACTGTGATAGTCAAACTATAAAAAGCATTTGCTTCTTGAAAATGAGAAATTTAAGTAGATTATATAGTGTTTGGTTTTCTCCTAAAGAATGACAAGGCAATTTTGGACTGTAGTTGGACTCCAGGTGACATGTGATATAGTAATGTAAGTCGATTCACAGTGATATTTACCCTTAACATTTTAAAATGAAACTTGTTTTTAATCAAGAACGTACTCTTAAAATACATTTTATTTTTTGAAGCAATAGGGTATATGTGAATTCAAGACAACTCGAAATATATTCTGATAAAGGTGTACTCAGGGAATTAAACTTCTATTCAAAATGCTATGATTCTAAAAATTTATAAAAATTCTTCCAGATTATGGGAATAGACAGAAAATATATTTCTATGTCTCTGAAGTACATATTAATTTCATAGTCATGAATTTTCTAAATATATATTCTGATTTCTCTTTCTTAAGCTGTAAAAATGACTTGACATAATATTAATTAAATACTTTTTTCATTTAAAACTATATATGGAATTGTATGATTCCATTTATATGAAATGTCTGGAATAGGCAAATACATAGAAACAGAAAGTGGATTGGTGGTTGCTAGGGATTGAGGGAGGAGAGAATGAGGACTGACTGCTTACGGGTAGGGGATTTCATTTTGCAGTAATAAGAATGCTCTGGAATTAGATGGTGGTGATAGTTGCACACTCTGAATAGTGTAAAAACCAAGAATTGTACATTTTAAAAGAGTGAATTTTATGTTATGTAAATCACATCTCAAGAAAGCTGTAAAATAAAACTCTGCGTGAGGACTTCAGAGTGTCAAACCCTCCCAGTATTCTAAGGTTAAAAGACAGATTCTTACAAAGAAATCAAGAAGCCTTAATTTGTGCTGTTATTCAAATATGTCCTTTCCATTTTCATTTTACTTGGTCCCAATAAGCTCAGAGAATTTTGGCCCAAAGAAGCTCTGCTATGAAAAACTTTTTAATAATTATGCATCATAGAACACTATCATTCAGTTTTTAGTAAAGGCTACTACTGAAATTTTCAGTTTTTCTTGTGAAGCCATCTACTTTTCAGTAGATATTAATTTTATGCAATGCATTATTCGTGATCCAAGTGACATATACTGCAAGAGTAAAAAATGTAAAAACTGTAAAATTCTTTAACATGTAGATGTAGTTCTCAGGAGTCCATATGTTTTTCTGTTAAAGTTCTAGCTACATGAAGATTTACTAAGCAGGATTTCTAATTAACACAGAGGAGAGGCAAATTCATTTCTGCAATTAAGCATCTTTTCATAAAATAGCTATTAGAATCTATGAAAAATGCATCTTTTAAAATTGTTATATTTGTTAATGAAAAAAAAATAGACTTTGCCCATGCCAAGTTGATCCTCTTGGTAAAAGCTCCTTTCTTAACTGAGTTATTTTTGCTTTTAAATAAATATTTACTAGGAAAGATAACAAAACAGAATCACTCCAGGCCTACTGTAACTTTTCTCTTTAATAAGATAGGAAGTTTTTGATTACATACTTCCCTCTATGCTAATAATCTACTTAAGTGTTCTTAAACTAATTGTATGAATACTTTATTTCTGAAAGTTTTGTTTTACTATGTATACATATTATAATACTTCTATTAAACATGTAAAAGGCTGAAGAACATTTTACTAGTAAAAAATTTTATGTAAAAAATAATACAATATTACTATGAGCATATAAAAGAGATAAATATTTCATATTTTAAAAGGCATATTTTTAATCAAAAGCTTATTTATGTATATGTCCCAAGTATGTCCTGGAATATAATTAGTCCATAAAAACAGGTCTGCTTTGGGGTGCCTAGCTGGCTTAGTTGGAAGAGCATGCCAATCTTGATTGTGGGGTTTGAATCCCACTTTGAGTGTAGAGATTACTTAAATAAATAAACTGAAAAAAACCCCAAACAGGTCTGCTTTAGATAATATTTTTGGGTGTTTATTTACCAGTATTGGAAGGACTTGGTTTCAGAACATTGTTATTTACTGTTTGAACCCTGAGAGTGGCATCACCATAAGATACTTATGTGTGTCTTTGTCAGGATATCACTAGTTGTGTTTTAATGAGCTACCTTTGGCTCTTTCTGCATTATTTCTCAAACTCTCACTCAGCAAAGTCTGTATTGAAGTAGTACCTGTTTTAATTTTCAGTCTTCTTCAGATACTCAATTGTATATGAAGCTAATGGTTACGTACAGCAATTTTAAAAGAAGGGTGAGTAACAAACAACTTTAAAGTTTTCAGGTTCATTGATAATTTTCTAAAATCTAACTGAGGCTCAAAAGAGAAGTTTGGAAAGAACTGAACAGGACCACTGCTACAAGGTATCACACGTATTAAATGGGTAGCATTCACAATTGTTTTTCCAGGGAGAGCCAATTCACCTGGTGCAATATAGAAACACGGAAGTGTAGACTGAGTAATCTTATTGATTTTAGTCCTGACTTTTCAAGGGAAACTTCATATTAAAATTTCACTTTTTGGGGGCATTGCTTTTGCTTCATCTCTTTCATCCAGGGTTTATTCTTTAGGAATACTGCTAGGCTGTCAGAAGACTGGGAGTTTCAAGTGCTTTTAGAAGAACATACATTCTATTAGATGATAAAGGGGACAAATTTCAAAGATAGTACTATTTAAATCATCTTCATGGATATAGAAACCTCAGCCATGAAGCTTGCCCATGAATAATAAATCAAAGGAAAAGATTTTTCAGTATAATATCAGAGGCTAAGAAGTTTGTCACATAAAGTTTTTGGCATGATTTAAAACCCATTTTCTTTCTTGCTTGCTTGCTTTCTTTCATTTTTTTGGTTCTTTTTAAAGGTGAAAACTGTCTTTATCTTTAATAGAGAGGATAAAGCTATAAAAAACTACAGACTCTAGAGTGACCTTTATTTTCTTCCAATGATTTTCAATTTCTTAAACCGAGATTTCCTGTTTAAGTTTATTCAAATTTTTGGAGTGCCTTTCTAGGAAATAACAAAAATAAATAGTTTTTTCCCATTAAGGGATCATCTTAGATTGTGAATAATTTTTCTTATAATAGCTTATGATTTTTAGGCTTTACTATTTTTAAAATTTTTTTAATTTAAATTCAATTTAGTTAACATATACTATATTATTAGTTTCAGGGATAGAACTTAGTGATTCATCAGTTTCATGTAACACCCAGTGCTCATTACATCAAGTGCCCTCCTTAATGCCCATCACCCAGTTACCCCACTCCCCAACCACCTCCCCTCCAGTAACCCTCAGATTGTTTCCTAGAGTTAAGAGTCTCTCATGGTTTGCCTCCCTCTCTGTTTTCATCTTATTTTATTATTCATTCTCTTCCCCTATGTTCATCAGTTTTGTTTCTTAAATTCCACATATGAGTGAAATCATACGGTATTTGTCTTTCTCTGACAGACTTATTTCACTTAGCATAATACCCTCTAGTTCCATCCACGTCATTGCAAATGGCAGGTTTTCATTCTTTTGGATGGCTGAGTAATATTCCATTGTGAATATACACCACATCTTCTTTATCTGTTCATCTGTTGATGGACATGTGGGCTCTTTCCATATTTGGGCTATTGTGGACATTGCTGCTCTAAACATTGGGGTGCAGGTGCCCTTTCGAATCATTGTTTGTATCCTTTGGATAAATACCTAGTAGTGCAATTGCTGGGTTGTACGGTAGTTTTATTTTTAGCTTTTTATTTATTTATTTATTTATTTATTTGGCAGAGATAGAGACAGCCAGTGAGAGAGAGGGAACACAAGCAGGGGAGTGAGAGAGGAAGAAGCAGGCTCATAGCGGAGGAGCCTGATGTGGGGCTCGATCCCATAACGCCGGGATCACGCCCTGAGCCGAAGGCAGACGCTTAACCACTGCACCACCCAGGCGCCCCTATTTTTAGCTTTTTGAGGAACCTTCATGCAATTTTCCAGAGTGGCTGTACCACTTTGCATTCCCACCAACAGTGTAAGAGGGCTCCCCTTTCTCTGCATCCTCACTGACATCTGTTGTTCATTTTAGTTTTAGGCTTTACTATTAAAAATAAAATCTTTTTCCAGTAATCCATAAACTTTTTTCAATAAATCAAAAAATAAGATTTTAATTAGTCAAGCAGAACCAAAATTAATGTTTTAATGTTTAGCATATCACAGGGCTATGAAAATATTTAGAGTGGATTCACAAGATAAAGACAAGTGCTACAAAAGCCATTTTTTCCTATTCTTTAATTTCTTTCATGAAAAAGTCTAATTTTTCTTCCCAATTCATCTACGTTTAGAACACTGAGATCTTGAAACAGAGTAGCGATTATGAGAGTCAGTTATGAAGATAAGAACCGTGCTGGAGTTTACATACATTAATTAAGCTCTCCCAACAATTTTGCTAAGAGGGTCTTATTATTTTTCTTCTACAGATGAAGAAACTAAGGTTTAAGGAGATTTAATGAATGACCCATAAATAAGTGGTGAAAGCAGTATAAAGCCTAACACCAAAGGCTTTTTACCTACCAAAGGATTATTACCAAGATTTATTGAGTTATTTGTAAAGAGCTGAGCAATAAGAAATTGGCAGAATTAATAATTTGGTGTGTAGAGATATGGAAACTCCATATTTTTCCAGTTAAAGGATAAATATAAACATTTAGTGTATACATTCTGCTAAACTCTTTATTTTTCAAAAATAGTGCTGTACTTTTATAAAATCATGCTGGCTTGATGATCATACTTTCAAATAGTCTACAAAAGTTTTGTTTCCTTCAGTTCTATTTCAGCATTCACTGATGAATAAGTGAGAATTGGAGCAGAGAATGGCAAATACTTATGTCACTACATCTGATGGTTACTGTCTTGCTGAATCAGTGCAGTACTATGGTATGTAACAAAAAGCTACGGTATAATAGTTAATAAAATACTTTTTGTGTGACATTATGGTTAATAACAGAGTTTTTTTTTTAAGAAATTAACAAGTAAACCAAAGACTTTAAATTGTTCCCTACAAGAGGAATTAAAATAAAAAACTTAAAAATTACTCCCATACAAGAGAATATAATTAACTTCAAAAAATCTGTAATACTAAAATGTCATAAGCCAGAATCAAATGTAAAGAGGGAAAAGCGTGATAGTCTAAAATTGTATTTAATTTTTAAAATTTGAATTAACTTGCAAATTAGAAGTTATTTTTAGGGGTTAGTTGAAGCTAGTTCACATGCGATTAGTAAATGTGGCTCAGAGTAGCTGTTCAATATACTTGAAATTTTCATCTTAATATAAGATTTTTATCAAAGGGAAAGAAATAGAAACAGAATGCAGGATACAATAGGAATTTTCTCCAAAAAGACTAAGGCTTGGGGCGCCTGGGTGGCACAGCGGTTAAGCGTCTGCCTTCGGCTCAGGGCGTGATCCCGGCGTTATGGGATCGAGCCCCACATCAGGCTCCTCTGCTATGAGCCTGCTTCTTCCTCTCCCACTCCCCCTGCTTGTGTTCCCTCTCTCGCTGGCTGTCTCTATCTCTGTCGAATAAATTTAAAAAATTAAAAAAAAAAAACAAAAAGACTAAGGCTATAAGATAAATTTAATTTAATTTTTAATTTTTTGTTTTTTGTGGGTTTTTTTGGGATTTTATTATTTATTACTTTTATTTTTTATTAAGTTTTTTAAAATCTAAATTCAACTAATTAACATATAATGTATTATTGGTTTCAGAGGTAGAGGTCATGGTTCATCAGCCTATATACTACCTAGTGCTCATTACATCATGTGCCCTCCTTAATGTCCATTATATAAATTTAATTTTAAATGCAGTTTTCTGTTATGGTTAAGGTTAGGGTTAGGGTTAGGGCCTCAATTCAGTGGAACATCAGCTAGTGCTTTGCAGTCTTTTGATACTCATTCAAGAAGGGCCCTCTTCTTTAAAAAAAAAGTTACATTGTTTTTTCTGATAACATTTCTTTTTATATTAGGCTGTCATTAGTATTTATTCAACACTTAGCATTAGACTGAATGCTGTAAGATTGCAAGTGATTTACATGAGTTAATAAAAATTATACTGTTTACCACTCTTGGTGGTAGAATTTTAAGGTTAAAAGTAAGTTTAATCACCTGACTCAGCATCAGGAAAAGTACAAATATTACTAGTTGCAGATAAAGCTATTCAGTATTCCTAGGTCCTTCTGGAAACAATTTTCTGGATTTAGATTTAGAAATTTTCCTGAAAGCAGAAAGTGAGTTGGTGGTGTCTGGGTAGCTCAGTCTGGTTAAGCAGTGAGCTCTTAATTTTGTCTCAGGCCATGATCTCAGGGTCCTGGAATCAAGTGGGCAGTCTGCCCAAGGATTCTCTCTCTCCTTCTCCCTCTCTGCCCCTCTCCCAGCTCGCACATGTGTGTGTTTTCTCTCTTTCTCTCTGTGTCTCTTTCTGAAATAAATAAATATTAAAAAAGAAAAAGAAAGTAAGTTAGTGTTTGGGAGCTTCTGATAATTATAATAATGATATTCATTAAGCATCATTTATATTTTATATATGCTTTTGTGTACCATATTTTGTTTCATCCTTATAGTAACCTGGTAAAGTAGGTGAATTTATCCCCAGATAATTGCTAGTTAGATTTGTTAGTCAACAAAACACAAAAGAAACTAGTAATTTAAATCAGGTCTACAAATGGCAAAGGAGAGTGTTAAGGTATATTTAATGGGGAGTTCAAACAAAAACATTTTTTTTTTTGCTTGAAATAACCAGGTGAAATTGTATTTTAGTTTGATTTTTTTTGGGGGGGTGGGATAATTTATTAATTCATCTCTCTTTTTTTTTTTTTAAAGATTTTATTTATTTACTTGACAGAGATAGAGACAGCCAGTGAGAGAGGGAACACAAGCAGGGAGAGTGGGAAAGGAAGAAGCAGGCTCACAGCACAGGAGCCTGATGTGGGGCTCGATCCCACAACGCCGGGATCACGCCCTGAGCCGAAGGCAGACGCTTAACCGCGGTGCCACCCAGGCGCCCCTATTAATTCATCTCTTTACTGACCTGATCATACTGCAAAAAGTTATATCCACACAGAAATGCAAAAAGATGGGGAATACCTTCTCTGCTTCCAGACTCTGGGAAATACGCATTTCTATTTAAGAAGGGAGACTGGATTGGTATGTAAGCCATTAGCAACGACTGGCCTTTCTCCCAGCTCTTGAGCAACCTCTGCATACCCCTGGGATGATAGCACTTATGGTTCCCTGCAATTCAGTTTACTGCCTGCTCCTCAGGCTGGCCAGCAAGTCCCTGGGATGTAGTGGGCATGTTGAACTAACCGTTGAGCCTAAAGCTCTTTGACATTTGAAAACAATGATGAAATTTTGACTTTTTACCATTTGTTCTTTTCTATTTTGAAAACAACTAGATATTCTGCCAGAGCAAATCAACTATCAGCTGCACAATACTGATTTTCAAGAATCACCTTATTGCCAGTATTCTACTGTCCAGTTTCCGACAGCTCTACAGTCCCAATCTTTACAAAGTCATTTCAACACTTACAGCTTGGATCCACAGTTCAGTGGTGGAGAATGTGGCTTTGGTTCCTATGAATTAAATAAACCCACTTATGTGGTTGACCATGATGCTGAAGATGGATATTCTGGAATGAAAAGGTCCAGACTCACTCACTCTTCCATTCGGATTAAGCGACAGGAAGAACTCTGTGTCGTTTGTGGTGATAAAGCATCAGGGTATCATTACAATGCACTTACTTGTGAAGGTTGCAAAGGTAGGATAAAGTTAAAACAAAACTGAAGTTCTAGTGTTCACTGAAGAGTCATGAAAGTTCAGGCATGTGACATACTCTTACTTTTCAAAGTGTGAAAAATAAAACTGGAGAGAGCCATTGATACATTTAAAGCTGATCAATCTGTCATAAAAGACACGAAAATGGAATGTAATAGTTTTGATTTAGTTTTCATTTTTGATGGAAACTTTCATATTTAAATATAAAATTCAGTATTTTTTAAAAAAGATTTTATTATTTAAAATTCAATATTTATCTAGCAGAAGGTTTCTATGTTCTTAGATGGATCTGGTATTGGAATAGAAAATGATTTTTAGGGTCGCCTGGGTGGATCCATTGGTTGGGCGACTGGCTCTTGGTTTCAGCTCAGGTTGTGATCTCTGGCGGTGGGATTGTGCCTGGAGTGGGGCTCTGTGCTTGGCTCAGAGTCTGCTTGTCTTTCTCCCTCCCTCTCTGCTCCCCCCCACCCACTCCAGCACATGTGCATTCTCTCTTTCCACTAAATAAATAAATAAATAAATAAATAAATAAATAAATAAAATCTTTAAAAAAAAGAAAATGATTTTTAAAAATATCTGAATGTTAACTATTACATCTTCTCATGTGGTTGATACAATTCATGCATTAGAAGGGAATTTGAATTAAATGACTTCGATGATTCTATTTTAGTTTCTTTGAATGCTTTTTTGAAAACAAATGGGAGGTTTGCAAGTGAAGATTATCATTGACAATGAAATTTTCAGAGTGAAGTAGTCCTTGATGAAATTTTGAGGTTTTGAAATACTCCTGTACTGTTTTTATTTACAAATGCAACGTTGGGACAGAACCTGGAAATGATTAGGACAATGCAGCTCTTGGTAAATGTGTGTTAGAAGTTCAGGGTGAAGATTTACTGTCAGAAGCTCACACCTCACCCCTCACGAGGAATAGCCAAATGAAGACTGTGGGAAATTAGGTACCAGTTTCATGAATAGAAAAGCTGGGAAAGTATTTGCTTATTCTTAAAATGCAGGGCCTTGCTGTTAAAACTAGATGGAAGAAGGAGCACCTGGGTTAAGTGCCTGCCTTCAGCTCAGGTCATGATCCCAGCGTCCTGAGACTGAGCCCCTGCATCAAGTCGGGCCTCCTGCTTAGTGGGGAGCCTGCTTCTCCCTCTCCCTGTGACCCTCATTCGTGCTTGTTCTCTCTCTAGCGCTCTTTCTCTCTCTCTTCAATCAATCAATCAATCAATCAATCAATCCTAAAGAAAACTAGATGGAAATTGAGGCATAGTTCTGGAAAACTTAAGCTGAGCTTTCTATTTCCTTTGATGAATCTAAATCACAAAACTCTCACAAGTGTGTCTACAGAAAAAAAAGGGTATCGCAGGTCTCCAAGGGGGGCATTGACAAAGCTTATCAACTTTACTGCTTGGAATGGATTAAGAGGAAGATAGCAGAGGTTATTGCATAGGAATGGGGAATGAAAGAGGAAGTGGGAAGGGGGACTGCTATGCATGGATTTAGGAAGTGAAAGGGAAAATATGGACACCTCTGCCGACACACACACACACACACCCTACGGCCTAGTCAATGTTTCAGACCAAATGATCTAAAAATATTTTCTCACCTGGGGGAGTGCTAAAAAAGGAAGAAGGACAGAGGAGTAAGTTTTGAAGAATATCTCTTCTTATTTATGGGTTGAGGTGGAAATATGTGGAGAGAAGGAAAGAAGTTTTCCTTACAGTTTTACAGGAGCATATATTCCTTCAAGGGCACCTTGAGAGATGCTTCATGGAATCTTGATATTCTGTACAACATAGTTGTAAAAATGCTTTTAGATGATATATTATAACCATAATAAAATAGAAAGCTATCTTAATGTGTTGGAACTATTTTATTTAATTTCCAGATGTGATTATTGAAAGGAACAACCTTGGAATAGAAGATATCAATCATGAGGGAATATAAATGTATATTAAACTAAATCTTACTGATGGAGAAAAAATATTTTATTGAAATAATTTAGGTATTTTGATTACTTAACTCTACTAGGAAGATATATATTAATAAAAAATAGGGCACCTGGGTGGCCCAGTGGGTTAAGCACCGGCCTTTGGCTCAGTTCATGATCTCAGCATCCTGGGATTGAGCCCCACATCAGGCTCCCTGCTTGGTAGCGAGTCTGCTTCTCCCTTTCACTCTGCCTGTCTGCTTGTGCTCTCTCACTCTCTGTATCAAATAAATAAAACCTTAAAAAAAACCCACTAAAAATACCTAATAGTGAAAATTTTTTTAAAGATTATTTATTTATTTATTTGACACAGAGAGAGACAGCCAGCGAGAGAGTGAACACAAGCAGGGGGAGTGGGAGAGGAAGAAGCAGGCTCTCAGCAGAGGAGCCCGATGTGGGGCTCGATCCCAGAACGCCGGGATTATGCCCTGAGCCGAAGGCAGACGCTTAACGACTGAGCCACCCAGGCGCCCCCTAATAGTGAAATTTTAAAAGTACTTTTTTTGTTATTAGGTTTTTTTCGACGTAGCATCACCAAAAATGCAGTATATCGTTGCAAGAATGGTGGCCACTGTGAAATGGACATGTACATGCGTAGGAAATGTCAAGAGTGCAGACTCAAAAAGTGTAAGGCAGTAGGAATGTTGGCAGAATGTAAGTGTTATTGTGGACTTTGAGGGTTCTTTTTTTGAGGGGGATTTTAGTTTTTCTTACCTTATTGACAACATAATGCATTCCTTAAGTGATCATTTTGAACATTAACATACTTGTCTAGATTTAAGCTATTTCTCTAGCAACTGATAGATCAGGATGACTGGTAACCAATCTAGGTAATTATTTCCATAAACCCCGTCTATACTATATTTCTCTAATTTTGACAATAATCCTATGTTCTTCTTCATTGGAAATCCTTGTATTTTCGTACGGCTTATGCTAAAGTTCTATAATGTATCAATAAAGAGCAGAATTTTAAATTAGTAGTTCCATTCTTTGGTCTTGTAGTTTTAGAAGCCTACATAACTAGGTATGTAGAGACGACTAACAACTCATAGGTGTCAAAACGCAACTCACCAGGCAGAAAATTACTTCGCTGTTAGAGTTCCTTCTATGTCCACAATGTTTTTAGCTTATAAATTACATGATGTCATGTAATCCTCAGAGCAGTACTAAGATTTTGGCATTATTTCTTCAATACCTATTTTCCAGTGCTCAAAATGTTATGGTGATTTCAAAATTCATTTTCTCAATAAGGCCTTATTAGTGTTTTCTTTTCATGTCTAATCTAGTCTTGTACAAACTCCTATTGTCTTGCACTCTTGCTATTATATTAATTTCATGGCTATTTCTTCATTATCTCTTTTTACTTCAATCTACCTTCAACTGCTGTGATAATATTCTTCCATTTTTATTAAGTATACTTCTGTTTAATAAACACCAATGCAATATTCTGTTATATTATACTGCTTATTTTAATAAAATCAAAACTCTTCAATGTTCTTGACCGAAAGGGTTCCTGTTATTTAAAATTCCGGGGTTGGGGGTGCCTGGCTGGCTGGCTCAGTCAGTGGATGTGTGGCTCTTGATCTCAGGGTTGAGTTTGAGCCCCATGTTGGAGATAGAGATTACTTAAAAATCTTTAAAAAAAAATTCAGCGTTGGAGTAGATCTTAAGGTTATCCTGTCCAACCAGCCTGAATCCTTTACTTTATCCCTGTTTGAGACTGCTCAGGCTGCCATAGCAAAATACCATTGTCTTGTCTTGTTAGGAAAAAACTGACTTAGCTCATTTAACAAAATCACAAAATATTTTCTTGACCTTATACAAAAATCAAAGAAAAAAACTCATAGATAAGGTAGTTGAACTTCTATATCAATTGATATTCTATGTAGTTTCCAAGATGTAATGTGGACATTTCTCTAATATAAAAAGATCTAAATTTATAGTTTGGAGATGCAAAATTGATTTTTAATTTTTAATTCGTGTCTAGGATGACTATGTACTTTTAGGTAGAGGATATAACTATTCCTGCAAGGAAAAGAAGAAAATAATGTAGTAAATTCAATTGCTGTGTACATACTTGCCAAAAAAGAAAGGTTCTTTGTGAAAAGACAAGTCTATGATAATATGTGTATGGTATAAGACAATTTTCATCAAATCCTATAATGTTATTTGTCATACCTAAAACATTTTATATGAATTTTGTAATATCACAGGTTTGCTCACAGAAATCCAGTGCAAATCAAAGAGACTTCGAAAGAACTTTAAACAGAAGAATAGTTTTTACTCTAACATCAAAGTGGAAGAGGAAGGAGTAGACAAGCTTGTATCATCCACCACTAGATCTGGAAAAGTGGCAAGACTCTTACAAAATTTCTTGTTTCCTTAATGATGACATGTCTTGCTTACTAAGAATTCATTATAGTTTTCCCCCTATGATTTCTTATAGATTAAGAAGAGCGTGGAACTAACTCAAGAGGAACATCAGCTCATTAATAACATTGTGGCTGCTCATCAGAAATATACAATTCCTTTAGAGGAAACAAAGAAATTTGTATGTGTTCCTTAATGGCAAGAAATAATTTACAACTAATTATGTTAGAAAATAAGAGCATAAACATGAAAGTTAAAAATTTAAACAGTTGAAAGGAATAAAATCTGTTACTCTTATTTCTTTTTGTTGGCTAGCTGCAGAAGTATGCAAATCCTGAACTGAGCTTTTTGAGACTCTCAGAGACAGTGGTCCTCCACCTACAGGGGTTAATGGATTTTACCAAGGGACTCCCAGGTAATCATTTTACCTTTGGAAAAAAATTAATTTCATACCTAATTTTTTAAAAGTTCCCTATTTTAAAGAAAGGGGACATTTTAGGAAAACAAAAACTCTTATTTTTTCACCAGAGCTGCTTCCAAAAGCAAAAACATGTTCATTTTTTCTGCTTTAAGCAATCAGGTATGGGGGGTGTGTGTCCCCGTGGCTCAGTTGGTTAAGCATCCCACTCTTGATTTCGGCTCAGGTCGTGATCTCAGGGTTGTGAGTTCTAGCCCCACATTGGGCTCCGTGCTGAGCATGGAGACTGCTTAAGATTCTGTCTCTCCCTCTCCCTCTGCCTCTCCCAACTTCTCATGTGCACTCCCTCTCTTTCTCTCTCTAAAAACAAAACAAAACAAAAGCAATCAGGTGGTTGAAAATATTTAAATAAATAAATAAATATTTAAAAATATTCAAATGACTCCAAAGACTTAGAGCAAGACACATAGTATGGTTGAATCTTTTAATGTTTTGAAATAAATTCTTTATATAAAACATGAAACAAATAAAATTGCCCGTACAATATGAAAAAATCCACCTACAGTTGGCCAAAACTTACCTATTTATATGCACAGATAACTCACTGTAAAATAAATTCTTTGAGGCTAAACTGACTGTGTTTAATTTGTTCTTGCCATATGAAAGTATTATCTGGTTCTGATGAAAGTCCTCCAAAATATTACCATGTGGAATCAAGAATTTTGTTGGTATTTGAAATTATAAATCATGATTATTTTAAGGAAACATTTAGGATTCATATTATAACTAAATGAATAATTTAAAATGTTAAATCTTATACCTGAAAATTATCTTTTCATTACTGATTTCAAACAATTATGTGATCTTTTCTTCAAGGCTTTGGAAATTTGACAACTGAGGACCAGACTGCATTATGCAAGGGATCAAAAACTGAAGTGATGTTCCTTCATGGGGCCCAACTTTACAGTCAGGAAGAATGTCTTCTATCAGCGTCTGAAAGTAAAAAAGACCAAACAACTCGATCTCAATGTTAACAGTTACTATTAAATACAGCAGCACATTATATAACATTATTTTTTATTATATTTTTGCTTTACTAGTCAGTATAGGAATAAGTGATTCATAATAGCTTTTCCAATTCATTGGTCTAGATTTTGCTTTTCTTTTAAAGAAAACCTTTTTTTATTTTCTTTTTTTAAATTATATGACATCATGGAAAACATATTTTTGCAGGGTTTTCTACACAAAATTTATATAAAATCTGAACTATTAATCTCAGTTCATGTTTCAGTAATAAAAATTATATAGCTACCATTTGTTGGGGATATTTTCTAACTGATTAGAGAGATTGGATTTACTATCTGCCTAAAGATTTTTTAAAAATTAGACTTTATATTTTTCCCTGTTACTAGGTACTATGAGAGTATCAGATCATTCAGATCACTCACTGAATTGTCACAATCAGAGTGATAATAGAAGTGTTATTTATTCCATGGAAACATTTTGCAGTGAAGACTGTCTTCCTACTACACTGACTGGTAATATTACATACAATACAAAATATTATATTGGATGGAAAAATTGGTCAGATATAATGTTTCATTTTATTATTCTGCTTTGATAAAAGATGATAATGGCAATATATTTGATAGTGCCCTACTGTCTGATGAAAATACATTTGATATTAATCTTTTTAGGTATTGCTGAAGAATTTATTACCACATTGTTTTACTTCTACAGAAGAATGAGTGAACTTAATATTACTAATACTGAATATGCTCTGCTTGCAGCAACAACTGTGTTTTTTTCAGGTAAAAACCATTCAGAAGTAAAAATTTGGATTAAGTTTGGCAATCAAATCACAATGTCTGTGGTTATTATATTATTCACTGGTGCCAAATATTAACAATTTTATTTCATCAAAATTTTCTCTTTGAGAGAATTCTCTTCAGCTTATGGACATGTTGTAATTTCTTGCACCTTAAAAAAGCCTTCTTGACTTCTAATCCCTTTCAGCTATTTTCCCATTTCTCTGTTCTACTCTACAGAAAAAAAATATTTTTGTCTGTACTCCTGCCTTCATTTATCTCATCTCATATACTCCTGAACCCATTGCAGTCAGATTTCGTCCCCTTCTTTCCATTCCACCATAATTTGTCAAGATCTTCAGTAATCTGGCACTGCTGATTCCAGTGGTCAATTCTTAGTCCTCATTGTACTTGACCATCAGCTTCATTTGGCAGAGCAGATCACTCCTCCTCTCTTGGAAAACTTTCGTCACTTGGCTTCTGTTGATCACTCCCTCCTTCTAGACATTTTTTTCCCCACTTGATTTCCAGGACATCACACTCTCTTGATTTTCCTCCTCAGTGGCTGATTTTTCCATTTCCTTTGTTGATTTCTCCTCATCTTCCACACTGATAAATGTTAAGAATGTCCTAGGGCTGAGTTCTCTTTTCTTCTACACTTACTTCCTTGGAAATTTTATCCTATCTCATGGCTTTAAACACCATCTACATGTTGACAAAGTCCCAAAGTTATATACCAAGTTGGAATGCTCCCGTATGCTCAACTAAACAGCCTACTCAAGATTTCAACTTGTAGTAGGCACATCAAATTTAACATGTCCCAAGGTGAAATCCTGATCTCTCCCCGATCCTTCTATATTCTTCCTCCACCTTTACTAAATGGCATCTCCATCCTTCAAGTTACACAAGCCAAAATTTGTGAAGTTATCTTTTACTACTTTTTTTCTCTTATACCCTAACAAATAGGCAACACCTCCTGTTGACTCTAGCTTCAAAATATATCCAGAACTCAACCACTTCTTACTGTCTCTGTCCCTGCCACTCTAATTCAAACTAGTATCCTTTTTTGCTTTCCTGTTTCTGCACTTGCCTCCCTTGAGTCTGTTCTCTATATAGTAGCCAGAGTTAATCTTTTAAAACATAAGCTAGATCATTTCATTTCTCTGCTCATAACGCTTTCATGGTTTCCTGTTCTACACAGATTAGAACCATGTTCTTTCCATTATTGTCTACTACTGTCCCTTTTGTTTACCGCACCACAGCCACATTACTTTTGATACATATGTTACTTGAAAATGTCAAGCAGGCTCCTGCCACAGGTTGTGTTGTATTTGACAAATATGCTTGGAAAGCTCTTTCCCCAGATAACCACATGCTCCTTCATCTCGGATCTCTGTTAAATGTCATCTTACCTCTGATTATCCTTTTAAAAATAGTACTGCCCTTCCACCCTAAATTCTTATTCCTTTCTCTGTTTATATTTCTTTGTAACACTTAATCATTGTCATATTATATTTTTATTTAAAATGTGTATATATCTCTTTTCTCTCCCATTCCTCCCAAACTCAGGATATAAGCTTAAAGAGGGCAGGAAATTGTGTCTGTAATGTTTGCTGCTGTATCTCCACCACAATGCCTGGATAAATAATTGCTGCCTAACCATTAAGACATTCTTGGTTGGTTCTTATATTTTTATAACTAGGTACTTAAGAAGCTTGCCTTTTGCTTATCGTTGATCTTGAGGAAATTAATCTTTTTAAGTTTCAAGTAAGCTTGGAACTTGCTCTTATATTCTTAAAACAACCACTTACTGACTCTTCTCTTCCTATTTGACTCTTTACTTCTCTACCTCTTAAGAAGCTCATCTGAAAAACAGTGGTAATAGAACTTGCCTCATAGAGTACCATGCAGATTAAATAAGATACTGCATGAAGTAAGTTACTTAGGATAATATCTTGCATATATTAAGGGTTTGGAAAATATTTGCTATTTTTATTATTTATAAACTGTATTGTTTTAAATTAATTCATTATCTTCTATCACTTTCCAGTATTCATTAAGATATATATGATGATGTTTTTCAGATCGTCCCTACCTTAAAAACAAGCAACATGTGGAAAATTTACAAGAACCGATTTTACACATTTTGTACAAATATTCAAAAATTTATCATCCAGAAGACCTACAGCATTTTGCTCGTCTCATAGAGAGGCTCACTGAACTGAGAACATTGAATCACAACTACTCAGAAATACTTAACACTTGGAAAGCAAAGGACCCCAAATTGGCTAGTTTACTCTCAGAAAAATGGAATTTGTATTCACATTGTTGAAATTTAGAATGTTGTTGTGGTTTGTCTTAGAACTTTCTAAATCTAAATTGTTTATCATCATAAGATGACTGATTTGAAAAACATAAACAGGATTGCTAGGTTACCAATATATCCCCATGAAATGGACATCATCAGTGCTCATCAAATTTTGTGGAATATAGGACCAACCACTAGAGGGACATCTAGGATTCAAGATTTGACTCAAAAGAAGCAATGACTATTGTTACTGCATGGTTCCTTCAAAAGGGAATAATGCTAAATAGAGTTCTCACCCGAAGAAACGCTACTTTTTTCCTTTAGTAGAAAAATTGAATGAAAATATATAGATTATAGACATGAGAAAGGCTATCTAGTGGAAACAATTGTAATCAAATAAAGGTAGTTTGTGAACCTCATTATTTTGGCCAGATTAATGGATAAAAAACTAACATTTTAAACTTATTCCTGTTATATAGCATTTTATGAATTATTAAAGAGGAACAAAAGTTTGTCCAACTCTTTTCTTGATGTTTTTAAAAAAGAAATCTTTTTAGGTCCACATTTTAAAAATCTGTGATGGCGAGATATTGAAAAAAGTTAAAATGACAAATCATTAAATGTTTTAACATACTTTGGGAAATTTAGCACAATTTATTGCTCATTCTGGTAGACAATATTTTGACATTTTTGCCAATACCTTTTGTGGAAAAAATGTTCTTAAAAACTGAAATCTTTCCACAAATATTTTAAT
This sequence comes from Ailuropoda melanoleuca, assembly GCF_002007445.2. NCBI lineage: Eukaryota > Metazoa > Chordata > Mammalia > Carnivora > Ursidae > Ailuropoda > Ailuropoda melanoleuca. Next base: position 81,168,012 of record NC_048219.1, read on the forward strand.
CCTTGTAAAGATAGGAAGGCTATTTAAATAGTAAAAATAAATCTCATGTGAAATACACGAAATTGAGAAATTCTATGGTGGCACTATTCTTTTGAAAGACTAGGTGTAAGTAAATAAAATACTGTGATTTTAAGTTAACTTAATACTAGTAGTAGCAGCATTTTGGTTTTCAATAAAGAAAAAAAGACCATATAGTTCAATCTTTCAGTTATAAAACTTAAAAAAGCTGGAATGTTGTATATCCTCGACTTTTAAAAAAAATCTTATTTAAATTTATTAATTTTTGCCCCACAGGGCATCTTGGGCATAAACCTGGAATCCTCTCTTGGAGGGAATATTTTGTCGTTTTTAGGGTATCTAGACTGCTTCCTTAAAATGTAAAATGAAGTACTAACCTGGATCAAAATTTTTAAAATTTTAGCAGAAACTATGATGTCTCATAGATTAAATTTATACAAAATTGGTTATTTAAATATATTACTTAAGCCCTCTGGAAAAATATCAATTAGATAACCTAGGTACTTAGTACCACAATATTTATTGCATTTACTTGCCCAGATTGAAGCCAAGCAGTCATCTTAGACTTCTTTCACTATTTACTATTTAAAAAAGCCATCAAATCCATTAATTTTACTTCCTAAATATCTTTTACATTTGATGCCTCTTCTTCGTCTCCCCTGCCACTGTCATGGCTCAGCTCCTCACACCTTACCCAGGCTATTAAAATTGTCTCCCAAACTGCAATCCGATATGCCCGCCTAAGCCATTTTTCATAACTACGAATTTTCTTCTGAGCTTGATTTTGCCTCCCTTTCAACTCAGAACTCTTCAAGATCCCCATCCATAAAGGCTAAAATCCAGAAGGCTTTGCAAGGCTTCATATCTGCCAAACCTGCAGTCTCATCTCTTTCCGTTTTCCCACCTGTCCTCACACACCTACGCCACACTTCTTGGACTCACTCTCTCTCGTACTAATCTCGCTCACAACCACAGGGCCTTTGCCTGCTTTCCCTCTGTCAGGAATACCCTTTCCCCATTGACTATCTAGCCCACTCTCTCTCTCTAGTCACTCTCCTATTCTTGAGGGAAGCCGTAAGAGAAGCCTAACATCTCGGTGCAGCCTCTCCTAACTCCCCAGGCCACCGCAAGTGCCGCCTTCCCTGTGTCCTAACCGCCTTTTCAAAATTACCACCTTTAAGTGATTACACCTGTCTATAATTATCTGCTCGTCTGTTTCTTCCCTGAGACTGAACTCTTGGACGACAAAAATGGATTTTTCACTCTCCTCTCCAATCTCTCATAGTACTTTCCAGTTTTCCTTACATTCTCTGACAATAGCAGAAGGTTAAAGAACGTCTACACTAAAGAGAAACAGAATCCCGAGAAGAATTGTTACCAATGTAAGGGAAAATCTCGCGAGAGTCGGGAGCCGGGCAAACTCTCGCGGCTGACCGTTATTTAGCCGTTAAACCGTCGTGCGCCCGGCCCTTCCCTGCTGGCCGCCGAGGTGAAGGGATTTCCCGCCTTTTCGGAGGTTCTGTGGCAGAAGCTCTAATTGATTCTTTTTGCTGTCGTAATAGACAAAAGGTAGCAGTTCGCGTGGGCACTGAGTTCATGGTTTCCCCCTGAATCTTGAAAGGTAAGGGCAGGTATACCGAGTTCCTTTCTTGACGACGGAACCCAGAGCTGGGCGACGATTTGATTCCGCGCCTGTGGCACTCGGCCAGCGCCCCCCCTCCCCCTCCCAACACCTCTTCCGTAGCCGGTAGCCCTCTAGGAACCTACGGTAGTTCTCGTGGCGGGGTGATGCAATTTACCAGGGCTGGTGGAGCTAGAGCTTTCTTTTCGGGCTGTCACTGTGAGGATACCTCGGAGTTTCTGGCTTACCTAGGTCGCCAGCGTGGCCGCTGGTGGTGGTAGATGGTGGGAACAACTGTGGGGTGTTTTTTCTTTGACTGCCCAGCGATGTGACGCTGCAGACTCACAGTGTAGCAAAGGTTACACCTGCTCCTTTACATAGCGTTTGTTATACAGACATCGCCTTTTAAAATAAAGCATAAAGAGTGTATTAATGAAACAATGTAAAAACACTTTTTCCCCCCTGCCTTCTGGGGCAATAGATAATTACAACTGGAAGAGAGAAAATGGAAAAGCAAAAGCCTTTTAAATTGTTTGTACCACCAAGAATAAGTAGCAGTCAAGTATCTGCAGTGAAACCTCAGAGTTTGGGAGGAGAGTCTAATTTCTTCAAGGTAAGTTTGCATATGAATCTTGATTTCACTATTCTTAACTTCAGGTAAGGAGGCAACATGTACTTTCTTACTGGTGTTACCTTCTAATTTTTTTTCCAGCAAATGTGGCCTGATTTATCCAAGAATTTTAAACAAATTTATTTAAAAATTTAAATCCAATTTATTCGACAATGTTATATTAGCTACAGGTGTACGATATAGTGATTTAACACTTCTATATATCACCTAGTGCTTACCTGGAGAAGGGTCCTCCTTAATCCCCATCGCCTATTTCACCCATCTCCCACCCTCCTCCCCTTTGGTAACCATCAGTTAGTTCTCTATAGTTAAGAGTCTGTTTCTTGGTTTGTCTCTTTTTCCCCCCTATGATCGTTTATCTCTTTTTTTGTTTTGTTTCTTAAATTTCACATAGGAGTGAAATCATATGGTATTTGTCTTTCTCTGACTGACTTATTTTGCTTAGAATAATACACTCTAGCTTCATCCACATCATTGCAAATGGCAAGATTTCATTCTTTTTTATGGGTGAGTAATATTCCATTGTATATATACACCTCATCTCCTTTAATCATTCATCAGTTGATGGACACCTGGGCTGCTTCCATAGTTTGGCTGTTGTAAATAATGCTACAATAAACACAGGGGTCATACACCTTTTCAAATTAGTGTTTTCATAATCTTTGTGTAAATACCCAGTAGAGGAGTTGCTGGATCGTAGGGGAGTTCTATTTTTAATTTTTTTTTTAATTTTTAAGTTTTTCAGGAAACTTCATACTGTTTTCCAGAGTGGCTGCACCAGTTTGCATTCCCACCAGCAGTGCATGAGGGATTCTTTTTTTCCACATCCTTGTCAATACTTGTTGTTTCTTGTGTTTTTCATTTTAGCCATTCTGACAGGTGTGAGGTGATATCTCATTGTAGTTTTGATTTACATTTCCCTGATGATGAATGATGTTGAGATCTTTTCATGTATGCATTGGCCATCTGTATGTCTTCTTTGGAGAAATGTCTATTTATGTCTTTTGCCCATTTTTCAATTGAATTATTTGTTTTTTGGGTATTGAATCTTATAAATTCCTCATATATTTTGGATACTAACCCTTTATTGGATATGTCCTTTGCAAGTATTTCCTCTCATTCAGTAGGTTGTTTTTTTAGTTTTGTTATTTCCTTCACTCTTTTATCTTGAGGAAGTCCCAAAAGTTCATTTTTGCTTTTGTTTCCCTTGACTCAGGAGACCTATCTAGAAAAATGTGGCTATGGCCAATGTCAGATCAATTACTCCCTGTGCTCTCTTCCAGGATTTTTATTACCCAAGAATTTTGAATAGTATTGCCTTGAATGAATAATGAGCATACTTAATGTTGTAAGCATTATTCATTTAAAATAATAATCACTGCCTCTGTAGAACTCTGGATACATAATGAATCCTGCTTATTTGAATCCTCCCTCTGTCCTTAAATGACTTGAGGTAATTTGTAAGACATATACAATGAAATAGCAAGATACAAAAACATATTAAGAACATATTAGGGTCAAGGAAAAAATAAGAAAATCTGGACAAATATGTCAACATACTGGTAAAAACTAGTGTCTGACTAAGCTTAAAATTTGGCTTAAACGAAGTTTCTCAGGTTAAACAGCTTTTACTGCTAAATTATTTTTATAATTTCTCCGTGGAAGTTTATATTGGAGTTGGAATGAAGCAGTGAATATTTCAGTTCTATATGCTGTAGAAAAATTCCTATATCTGTGTAACTAAGAGTATAATATTCAAATGTTACTCAGGGAAGACAACTCTCAGTTTTATCAAGGGAAAGATCATAATGAAATTGAAAACTAATATATTAAGCTACTAATTAAAATTACTATTATTTTTCTTGAATACTTACAAAGCATGTATTTTTTGCTTTTTTTACATAAAAAAACCACTTGATATTTTAAATCTTATATATACCTTAAAGGTTTTACAATTGAAGTAATTCTTTAAGCAAATGTATGTTACATATATAATTACATATTACACTGCTAGTTATCAGAGTGGTTTGGAACATATGCTTAAGAACGTCTTTGTGTTTCTAGAGTTTCAACAAATATATTGAAGACGATTTTAGTTTTCCATTTGCAATGACTAATCTCTCCAAAAATGGGGAAAACATTGATTCAGGTAAGAGACTGGAAGAACAATGTATCACTATATTTAGAAGTATTTTTTACATACATGTTGCTAGATATTGAAAATATAAGTATTATATTGAGAGCCTTGACATTAAACTTAGATATAATAATATAAAAAATAAGATGTTGACATATTTAATACCAGTTGTCTTTTATCTTGCAGATCCTGCTTTACAAAAAGTTAAGTTTTTGCCCATGCTTGAACAGGTCAGTTAAGTATAGGGTACATAGATATTATCTGTTTAGGTATCGAGTTGCTTGTTTGAAAAAGGAAAAAAATTCTTTAGTTGCTGGATTATTAGTCATCAGTACTTAAGTGCTACTATTTAGAAACTCTTATCAGAAACATTTTCTTACAGGAAACACTTATTCATTTTTTTAGGTTGATAATTCTGACAGTTGTCACTACCAGGAAGGACTAAAAGACTCTGATTTTGAGGTCAGAAGATTTCCCATCTGTATTATATTTCTTGTAATTGGAGTATCATTTATTGTTATTTGTATATATCTTTTTTTTTTTTAAAGATTTTATTTATTTATTTGACAGAGATAGAGGCAGCCAGCGAGAGAGGGAACACGAGCAGGGGGAGTGGGAGAGGAAGAAGCAGGCTCATAGTGGAGGAGCCTGATGTGGGGCTCAATCCCATAACGTTAGGATCATGCCCTGAGCCGAAGGCAGACGCTTTACCGCTGTGCCACCCAGGCGCCCCCCGTATATATCTTTCTTTTTGAAGCTTCTAAAGGATTAAAATTATTTGGTTGTTTGAAGTTCTATACTTTATTATTATTATTATTTTTTAAGATTTTATTTATTATTCGGCAGAGGAAGAGTACAGCAGGGGGAGCAGCAGGCAGAGAAAGAAGGAGAAACAGGCTCCCTGCTCAGCAAGATGTGGCTCTTGATCCCAGGACCCTGGAATCACTTGAGGACTGAGCCACCCAGGCGCCCAAATTCTATCCTTTAAAACCATCTTTCCCCCTTTGTTTTTCTTCTAAAGTTGCTGAAACACTAGGCTTCTGCATTTTCCTGGGTTATGTAGGGATCCATTCTTTCAGGGCAATTTAATTTTAAACCACAGAGAGCAAGAATAGAAGAGGGGATGTGGCTACAATATGTAAAAAGGCTGAGACTCAAACCACTATTTTACAAACAATCCTTTAATTAATAAGTATGATTGTTTAGCTTGTTTGCTGTCTAAGGAATTTGTAGAACATGGGGTACTTTTTATTTTGGTTATAAAAATCATTCTTACTTATGGCACATAGATGTCTTGAAAACAAAGAGGGGTGCCTGGGTGGCTCAGTCAGTTAAGGGTCTGCCTTTGGCTCAAGTCATGATCTCAGGGCCCTGGGATGGAGCCCCACATTGCATCTGGCTCCCTGCTCAGTGGGGAGTCTGTTTCTCCCTCTGCCCCTCCTCCCCTTTGTGCTTGCTTGCTCTCTTTTTCTCTCCCCCCCCAAAAAAAAAATTAAAAAGAAAGAAAAAAGAAAAGAAATTCTGGGGCACCTGGCTGGCTCAGTTGGTAGAGCATGAGACTCTTTAGTTCAAGCCCCATTTTGGGCATGGAGTCTACTGAGGAAAAAAAAAAAAAAGAAATTCCATGGCCTGTTAAAGTGCTGTATGTCTTTTGCTGCGATTATAATATCACAGAATTTAAAAATATGGAACTTATTCATGTATTTTGATAACAAAAAGTGATCAGCAAGCAGAAATCTATGATTTTAAAAAATATAAACAGGCATTTACCTTATAATGTTGAAATGGATAATGCAGGGAATCCAAATAAAAGCTAAATAAAACCTTAGAATAAATGAACGCTAGATCTTGTGTTAACTATGTTTTTGTCATTATATTTTAAAATTCATGCCCCATAGGTAATCTTCAAACTGTATAACCAAAATGTTTCAAGACCATTGTAAAAATGTATAGATAACATGTGGAGTGTCTTATTTTATCTTTTAACCAGCCAGATTCTCTCACTGACTTAAAATACTTCCAATATCTGGCTTAGGTATATTTTGGAGGTATTAAATTTTATTCAGTAGAGTATAACTTAGTCAAGTGACCAATAACTTTAGTGAAATGGCTAATACTGCTAGTAAGTTTTGAAAGTTAGTGTAGTTTTCAGGATGCTATTACGGCATAAATTGAGGAGAGATTTGTTCTCAGCTATTAAGATATTATATTACTCATGGATGTTTTCAACAGGCAGCTGTAGTTTGTTAATTGTTCAAAATTTTAGTGTAACCAGTCTTTGAAAACCTGTTTATCTTAATAGAATTCAGAGCCAATGAGCAGACTATATTCAAAACTGTATAAGGAGGCTGAAAAGATCAAGAAGTGGAAAGTGAGTGTAGAATCTGAATTGAAGCAGAAAGAAAATAAGTTGCAAGAAAATAGAAAGATAATTGAAGCACAGCGGAAAGCCATTCAGGAACTACAGGTATAATGAGATTTGGAATTGAAAATGTAGTGTAGTAGATTTTATCATAATACTGTTTAAAATAGAGTATTTCAGTGATGTGGATTTTAAGGACAGTGCTTTTTGAATTTTTACTGCTATTGTGTTTCAACTTTAGGGTGAACACAGAGGACAAGTTGCGTAAAGCTTAACGCGAATGATTAGGGAAATAAATTACTTTAGATAAAGATTGATTTAATGATTCTAATTATAAGCTTTTAATTTTTATACCTATTACTGATGATTTTGTTTGATATAAATGTCTTTTATTAATTGGAATATGACATTTATGGATTTTATATTTGGAACTATTTATCTTCGGTTTTGTGGCCTAGTGAAAGAAAAATGTTGAGAAAATGCAATATTGGGTTAGGACAAAGATAAAACATTTAAAAATGTTTAGTGAAGGTAATATTGCATTAAAATATTGTTGGATACTTTTTGGAGATGATTCAGCAAACTTGATTTTAGATCTGTGAAAGTGAGATCCATACTCTCATGGGAAATCATAAGCTGTGGCACAAAGTTTTTGTATGCAAAGAATTCTTATACTTCTTAGTTGTTAGCAAAGAAATGCTGCTTACTGATTGTACTTGTGTTTATTTTGCTAAGCAAAATGTGATGAACTGTCCTTTTGTTTTGTAAATTAGTTTGAAAATGAAAAAGTGAGTTTGAAATTAGAAGAAGGAATTCAAGAAAATAAAGATTTAATAAAAGAGTAAGTAATTTAATGAATTTGTTCTTTCTAAATTTTATTCCAGATTTATTAAAATGATTTCCAGAAATTAATTGAACTTAATATTTTGTTATGTAATATTAACTTAAATGTAGAATTCTACCTGGGTACTGCGGAAGAAGGAAGACATGCTTATTTTACATTCTTGTATTTGGCAAACAGTGGTCACTGATTAATAATTTCTCACTTTTTAAAATGTCAGGCAGGAGAAACCATTATTTGGTATCAAAAGGTATCTGATAATCCTGTGTCTATAACTGCCTATGTATATTGTCTGCCTTTCTGTTCATTGCAACATTTTAGGTGCAGCATTTGTAAAATAGTGCTCAATTTAGTTACAAGCCAATTCTTACTCTCAAATTCCTGTTTTTGTCAGTGGCATAAAGATTCTTCCATTAATGTTAGCTTAAAATTTTAGTGTCATCTTTAGCTTTTCCTTTCCTTTGTTCTAGGCTATAGCTAAGCCTTATTTTATACCCTTATTACTTCATTCAGATTATATCATATAGAATTTAGTAGAAAAATGTAGTAGTTTATTTCATCTGCCAAGTAAATATTGAATAGTCAGAATGTAATGTATGGGTCCCTGAAGAGTGCAAAATTTACTTATTTCTACATGTTTAAGTTAAACATCACGGCTTTGGAAGACCTATCACTTTGTCAGTGAAGTTGCTGATGAAGGAAAAAGGCTCTTAAAACAGGTTGTTTTAGTCCTATTGGAAGACAACCTGTGGGGGTGCGTGGCTGCCTTAGTTGGAAGAGCATGTGACTCTTGATCTCGGGGTGGTTAGTTTGAGCCTGATATTGAGGTTAGAGATTACTTAATTTAAAAAGACAATGTATGACTTCCCAGATAAAATTTAAATGCTAAACCTTAGTTTTTTCCTTGCCTAATCGAGATTTGGTTATTAGAAAGAAGGGAGAGAGAAGAGAAAGTTTCTAACATTGTGTGCCTGTTGTATATTTGGTATTAATGATCACTTTTGTATGGGTATGTGATTGAGTTTCTGTAGTATCTTATGGGACATCTAAAGCTACCATAGCCCTAATACCAATATTTGATAGCTTGTGAGCTTTCTTAAGATTGCTGTTGCCTCCATTGATGAACAGTTGAATTTTTGTTAATACTGTGACTGTTTAGTTACATAGTATAGTGTAAGGTATTGTAGTGTGACATAATATAGAATTTATGCCATTTTTTTGAGGTGAGATGGAGTGCATTTATTTTGGGTGTGATTTCCTTCTATTTTAAGCAGTTTCAGTTGTGTGTCCATTTTGTTCTCAAATACTGAATTGTCAATTTTCATCTGAAGGAAACTAACATTTAGGTAAGAGCTTTGTCAAAATATAGGTGAAAATCAAATTTGCGCTTAAGGTAGAGTGACTTAATTTTTGGATGACAGATTTAGTATAAAGTTGCTCAGGACCGGCTCATTCACTGATCATGACTTTCTAAAAGGGACGTGGATTTGAAAGAGACTTTGGGTATTTCAAAACCATATGCCTGGCCTGTAATAGAAGTTTGAGAGAGAATGGACACTTTGGTTTATAGACATTTTTGAGCAGGAAAAAAGTTTTTAGATAATTTTGGAGGCATTTTTTTTTTTTTTTTGTAATGGAGCAGGGCCTTATATATGATCTGACTTCACCATTAGATGTAATAATAGTCTCAATTTTCAAATTTCAGCATTCAAACCTGAAACATCTACAATTACATATTTTCAGAAATAACCTTAAGAAGCAGCATTTGATTTTTGTTAGACTCCTAGCTGGGATTTATTTAAATAATTTGATGAATTAAACCTGTCAAGCCCTGTCGCATGCATATGATGGTGGTTCTTGTCAGAGAAGGCTTTCTAAAGATGAAGATGTCTGAAGGATGAATAGGAGTTAGCCAGGAGGAGAATTAGAGGTTGCTACTCTAGCATTTCATGACATGCTAAGGAGTTTTGATTTTTATGTTGAAGTGGAGGTGGAGGGTTACGGGTTGTAGAGGAGTGGGCTGAAGAGAGGCTGAGTGGTTATAGCTATGGCTCCTTTCAACAAGAACAGCTTTATTTTTTAAATATAATTTAAAATTTTGTTTATTCAGTTAAGATTTCATTTTGAAAAAGGATTTTGGTTATAAGGAAAAAAAAGTTTGGAAATTGCTGCAAATGGCCATTTGGAATCCAGTGAAGAGTTTTAAGAATTCTAAAATTGAGATGTTGTAAGAACATAGTAGACTTGAATAAATATATTTTGATTGGATGATTGCTTATATATGGAGTATATGGCTGGTTTTATGTCAGGTTGTGCTATTCAAAGGGTCTTTATGGTTTAGGGAACATTTTGCTGAAGGCACTTTTGAACTCTACCTCTCACTATAAATTATCAGAAAAAGACTGAAGTTGTTTTCCAAATTGTAACTGAAGAATTAGATTTATGGTCACTTGTTTTGATTTTGACAAAACCAGTAGCAAAAAAGTCCCTCTCTTGACCAGTGGTTCTTAAATTTTAGCAAGCATCAGAATTACCTGCAGAGCTTGTTAAAACATATACTTTGTCCTCTGCTCCCCTACCAGAATTTCTGATTCAGTGGAGTAGGGCTTCAGAATTTGAGCTTTTAACAAGTGATGTGGATATTGCTGGTTCAAGGATCATACTTTGGGAACTACTGCTCTGTACTGGAGAACAGTCCTAGGCTTTGAAAACCAAACCAAACCACCCTTTTTCTGACTGGCTTATTTCACTTAACATTGCACCCTCTAGATCCATCCATATTGTTGCAAATGGCAAAATTTCATTCTTTTTTATAGCTGAGTAATATTCTTTCGTGTGTGTGTGTATATATATATACACACATCTTTATCCATTCGTCTATCAATGGACACTTGGGCTGCTTCCATAATTTGGCTATTGTATATAATTCTGCAATAGGAGTGCATATATCCCTTCAAATTAGTGTTTTCATATTCTTTGGGTAAATATCCAGTAATGTGATTACAGTTCTATTTTTAATTTTTTGAGCAACTTCCATACTGTCTTCCACAGTGGCTGTACCAATTTGCATTTCCATAGTGTAGGAGGATTCCTCTTTCTTCACATCCTTGCCAACATGTGTTGCTTCTTGTGTTTTTCATTTTATATGACCAAATATGCATAGCTTTATTTTTGGGCTGTCTGTTCTGTTTTGTTTATTTATATTTCTGTTTTTTTTTTAAGATTTTATTATTAGAGAAGAATGAGTGAGTGAGTAGGGGGAGAAGCAGAGGTAGGGGGAGAAGCAGAGGGAGAGGGACAAGCAGACTCTGCACTGAGTATGGGGCCTGATGCAGAGCTCAATCCCACGACCCTGAGATCATGACCTGAGCCAAAATCAAGAGTCAGATGTTTCACCTGCTGAGCCACCCAGGCACTCCTATGTCTGTTTTTATGCTAATACCATACAGGCTTTTTTTTTTTTTAAAGTTTAAAAATTCCAGTTATTTAACATACAGTATAATAATTAGTTTCAGGTGTACAATATAATGATTCGATACTTCCATATAGTACCTGGTACTCATCACAACAACTGCACTCCTTAATCCCTATCACCTATTTAACCTAACCTCCCAGGGTGCCTGGGTGGCTCATTTGGTTGAGCCTCTGACTTTTCATTTTGGCTCAGATCAGAATCTTGGTTGGGGTTGTAGGATCGGCCCTGCGTTGGGCTGTGTGCTCCACAGGGAATCTGCTTGGAATTCTTTCTCCTTCTCCCTCTGCCCCTCTCCCCCTTCAAATAAATGAATAAAAAAATCTTAAAGAAAAAAAAAACAAAACCTAACCTTCCATCCACCTCCCGTACCGTTTTGATTACTATAGTTTTATGCTATAGTTTGAAATCAGGACGTGAGATTCTTCCAGCTGTTTTCTTCTTTCTCAAGTTTGCTTTGGCTCTTTGATGATTACATACAAATTTATGTTTGTTCTATTTCTGAAAAATGCAATTGGAAATTTGGTTGGGATTGCATTGAATCTGTAAATTGTTTTGGGTAATGTGATATATATATATGAAAAAATGTATATTTTTGGTCATTCAGATGACCAAATATATATTTCACATATATATATTTGACCTTCATCTACTATTCCTGACTCATAGCTTTCAAAACCCTTGGAATATCCTAAGTGCTGAGAGTGACAAAGGTATCTCTTGTTATTTTAATGAGGTAACTTTTGGATCCCATGTAAGGATGGGGGTGGTTGCCAAAAGAACTAACCATGTGATCAGATGATTGGAACTTTGACCCCCTCCCCCCTTATGGAGGGGAGAGGGTCAGGAGGTTCAATCAGTTATCAATGGCCGATGATTTAATCAATCATAATTATGTAACCAAGCTTCCAGAAAAATTCAAGAGGACAAGGTTTGGATAGCTTTCAGCTTGGTGAAGAGATTTGGGGAGAGTGGTGAGCTCAGATCATGGAAGCTCTACAGACCCTTTCCCCATGCTTTGCCCTATGCATCTCTTCTATCTGGTGCTGTTCCTGAGTTATGTCCTTTTATAATAAACTAGTAATCTAGCAAATAAATTGTTTCTTTGAGTTCAGTGAGCTGCTCCAGCAAATTAAACCCAAGGAACCTCTGATTTATAGGCAGTCTGAGATTCTAGTAACAATTTGAATTTGTGACTGCTGTCTGAAAACTAAGGAGTGAGTCATGGGAACTTTTGATTTATAGCCAGTTGGACAGAAGTACAGGTAAAACCTGGGCTTGAGACTGGTATCTTAAGTGGGGCTGTTATATAGTTGTGTAGGACTGAGCCCTTAACCTGTAGAATCTAAGGCTATGTCCAGGTAGATAGTGTCATTATTGAATTGAATTATGGGACAGCCAACTGGTGTCCCAAGAATTGCTTGTTGGTGTAGGGACCCCCCTCCCCACATTGAAATTGGTATCAGGACCCATTTAGGTAGTGTGGACATTTTAACAATATTCTTCTAGTCCATGAGCACAGAATATCTTTCCATTTATTTGTGTCTTTAGTTTCTTTCATTAATGTCTTATAGCTTTTAGTGTACAGGTCTTTCCTCCTTGGTTAAATTTAATTCTAGGTATTTTATTCTTTTTGGTGCAATTGTAAGTGGGGTTGTTTTCTTAATTTCTCTTTCAGATGGTTCATTGTTAATGTACAGATTTGCAACTGATTTTTGTGTATTGATTTTTTTTTTATCCTGCAAGCTTTACTGAATTTGTTTTAGTCTAATAGTTTTTTGGTGGACTCTTTAGGGTTTTCTATATATAATATGTCCTCTGCAAATAGAGTTTTACTTCTTCCTTTCCAATTTGGATACCTTTATCTATTTTCTTGCCTAATTGATCTAAGCCTTCCAATACTACGTTGAATAAAAGTGGTGAGAGTGGACATTCTTGTCTTGTTCCTGATTTTAGAGCAAAAGCTTTCAGCTTTTTACTTTTTACTATTGAGTATGAGGTTAGCTGTAGACTTGTCGTATATGGCCTTTATTACATTGAAGTACATTCCCTTTTACCCACTTTGTTGAGAGTTTTTATCATAAATGGATATTGAATTTTATTAATTGCTTTATCTGCATCTATTGAGATGATCAGAGGTCTTATTATTCATGTAATGAATGGCTAGTTAGAAAATTACCTGTTTAATGTTTTGAGGGTAAGATAGTTAGAATATTTCTGGGGTGATTAGTAAATGAAAAGCCCCCTTAGGCAAAATCTGGAACTATTTACTGAAATGTTATTGTTAGCTACTGGGGTAGAAACTTGTTAAGGAATTATCCTTTTTACTTTTAAAGGGAGGAAGTTACTAAATCATCTTTGCTAATAGTAGTTAACCCATTTTTTTTCATATAATCATTTATGAGCAATGTGATATATATATTAAAATATAAGAATTTCTTTAAAAATTGTAACAGTATTTCATAACTTTTACATATGACTTCGCTTTGAGATCAGATTACACTTATGGAGACTTTTTGCTTTCTTTCAGGAATAATGCTACAAGGCATTTATGTAATTTACTCAAGGAAACCTGTGCCAGATCTTCGGAAAAGACAAAGAAATGTAAATATATTTCTTGTTTTATGTGATTTTTTAAAAAATCAATTTATCATTATTGTAATGATGGGAGTGGAGAAGGGAAGAAATAGTTTTTTCACTTTTTGGAACCAGTTTTTATTTGAACAAGTTATATGTGCCTCATACATTTTCTTTGCTTAAGTAGTAATTTGATTCTCAGTTCTTTGAGCTCTGAAAGCTCAAAGTTTTTTGAAAGATAATATATTTCAAAAGATACATACCTTGACATGACATTTGTATTCTAATGAAATAGAATTCTCAACTTTCTCCTAAAGAAAGAAACATGTTTTTAAAAGATTTTATTAAGGTCATGGTATATATGTGTATATATATATATATATGAAAGCATACATTTTCATTTTATGCATATTTTAATTTTACTTGGAATTTTTTTCATTTTGATGAAAAACATAAAAATCTTATGTTCGAAAATAACAATTTTATCTCTGTCATTAGTTTGACACTATCTCTACTTTGTTTCTGCCAAGAATCTATTAGGAAATACTGTCTACCTGCTTTTTCAGGATAGCTCCTGTTTTTCTTAGCTAAAATTTTAGTATCACACAGCTTACTGCTTACGAGCTTGGACTTAAGAGTAGACAGCTTATGCTCAAATTCAGACTTTCTGTTGCTCTCTGCTTGACCTTGAATAAGTTATATGATCTCTCTGACCCACTGTTTATTGATTAATAAAGTGCCTCTTAGTGTTGTTTTGAGAATTATATTAATAAATATAAATTGCTTAGAACAGTGCAAAGTGCTCAGTGTTAACTATTCTTCTTCTTCTTATTTCCAGTATGCACTATTGCTAGGGTTTTTTATTCTTGGTCCCTGCATATAGTACTTTGCTTTTGGAACTATAAATGCTTACCAGAATGTAGCGCACCACTACCAGCTCCTCCATTAAATCGTTCTGTTTACTCAACTTTCAATATTAGCTTTTCCCATCTAGGTATAAAAAGTGGTAAAATGGATCGTGTATTGACTGTTTTGCAGAAAGTAAACCGGGCCATGGAGACCAGGCTGCTAGTTTTTTTTCTCTGTTTAGTTTTATGCTAAGTCAGATCAGCTGGTGGGAGAGGTTTGAAGAATCTTAACAAAATTTTTAGGTGATCTCTTAAATGAACCAATGAGCATATCTTTTTTTTTTTTGAAAGGATTTTATTTATTTATTTGACAGAGAGAGACAGCCAGCGAGAGAGGGAATACAAGCAGGGGGAGTGGGAGAGGAAGAAGCAGCCTCCCAGTGTAGGCGCCTGATGGTGGCTCTATCCCAGAACGCCGGGATCACGCCCTGAGCCGAAGGCAGATGCTTAACGACTGAGCCACCCAGGCGCCCCCATGAGCATATCTTGATGTGACATGTAGATAGTTTTTCTTTTTTTTTTTTTTTTTAAAGATTTTATTTATTTATTCGACAGAGATAGAGACAGCCAGTGAGAGAGGGAACACAACAAGCAGGGGGAGTGGGAGAGGAAGAAGCAGGCTCATAGTGGAGGAGCCTGATGTGGGGCTCGATCCCATAACGCCGGGATCACGCCCTGAGCCGAAGGCAGACGCTTAACGCCTGCGCACCCAGGAGCCCCTAGTTTTTCTTTTCTTAAGAAAGTCTTTAGGGGTTCCTGGGTAGCTCAGTCAGTTAAGCATCTGACTCTTGATTTTGACTCAGGTCATGATCTTAGGGTTGTGAGATCGAGCCCTGTGTTGGGCTTCGTGCTGGGTGTGGAGCCTGCTTAAGATTCTCTCTCCCCCTTCACCCCTTCTTTCTCTCTCTTCCTCTCAAAAAAAAAAGAGTCTTTATAGTTATTAATGTAAACTCCATCTAGATTCTTGCCTTAAGTCTTTCCTTTTGCTATTATGATTTTTTTCTTATTAATTCATTGAACATTTTTTTTTAAAGATTTATTTGTTTACTGAGAGACCAGGAGAGAGAGAGAAGTGCAGAGGGAGAGAATCCTCAAGCAGACTTCTTGCTGAGTATGGAATCAGATGTGGGGCTTGATCCTATGATCCATGAGATCATAGACAAAGTTTGCTTAACCGACTAGCCACGCAGGCACCCCTAATCCACCAGTTTTTATTTTTATTTATTTATTTATTTCTAAAGATTTTATTTATTTGTCAGAGAGAGAGCACAAGCAGTGGGAGCAGCAGGCAGAGGGAGAAGCAAGCTCCCTGCTGAACAGGGAACCTGTTATGGTACTCGATTCCAGGACCCCGGGATCATGACCCAAGCCAAAGGCAGACGCTTAACTGACAGTGCCACTCAAGCGTCCCAGCAGCTTTTGTTTTTATTTTTATTTCTTTTTTTTGTTTTTTTAAAAAATATTTTATTTATTTATTTGACAGAGATAGAGACAGCCAGCGAGAGAGGGAACACAAGCAGGGGGAGTGGGAGAGGAAGAAGCAGGCTCATAGCAGAGGAGCCTGACGTGGGGCTCAATCCCATAATGCCGGGATCGCGCCCTGAGCCTAAGGCAGACGCTTAACCGCTGTGCCACCCAGGCGCCCCATTTTTATTTTTATTTCTTTATTAATATTTTATTTGGGAGAGAGAGCGTGCGTGTGAGCTCGAGCCAGGGGAGGGGCAGAGGGAGGGCCAGAGGGAGAGGGAGAAGCAGACTCCCCACTGAGCAGGGAGCCTGAGTCAGGGCTTGATCCCAGGACCCCAAGACCATGACCTGAGCCAAAGGCAGACATTAACCAAGTGAGCCACCCAGGCACCCCTCATTCACCAGTTTTTAAAGTGCCTACTTTTGTCATGAAATGTTCTGAATGCTGAGGAAAACGGCAGTGAACAATTTCTGCTCTTAAGGAGTATTCATCCTAGTGAAGGGACATAGACCATAAATAAAATATATATATGGTGATGATAACTGCTTAAGGAGAGAGTATTTTGGGATAGGGTGATTGGGGAAGTATTTTAGTGACCCTAATAAGTAGGGACTGAGCCATGTAGCTAATTTTGGGAAATAGTAAGTGCAAAGTTGAAAGCCTATTTAATCTTTTCAAGTCAGTGAGGCCACTGTGCTGTACCTTTGATAGTTCTGCCTTGTGTGTATTTTTTATCTTTTTTTCTTTTGCACCATTCAGGAAAATGTCTTCTAATCCGTCTTCCAGTACACTAATTCTGTATTTAGCTCTTTCTAGTCTGTTTCTCTCTCTCTCTCTCTCTTTTTCTAGTCTGTTTTTGAATTCGTCAGTTGAGTTTTTGTTCTTTTGTTATTGCATTTTTCTGGTTCTGTAAATATTAGCTGGTTTTTAAAATATCTGTAGTGTCACTCCCTATTTATCTTATCTTATTTTATTTATTTTTTTAAAGATTTTATTTGAGAGAGTTTGAGAGAGAAAGAGCGCGCAAGTGAACACAAGTTGGGGGAGCAGCAGAGGGAGAGGGAGAATCAGATTCCCCACTGAGCAGGGAGCCCAGTGCAGGACTCGATCCCAGGACCTGAGCCTTCTGAAGGCAGATGCTTAACCAACTGAGCCACCCAGGTGCCCCCATAGTGTCACTTTTTAGACTTCCAAGTTTGTTGCTGAAATTTTTAAAAATTGACATACAGTTGACAGACAATGTTATGTTAGTTTCAGGTGTATAACCCTAGTGATTTGATAGGTCTATGTATAATGCTATGCTCCCCACTAGTGTTCCTTGCTGAAATTTTTCGGTTCAGCTTTTTATCTCCATGAACATAAGTAAACGTTATTTTATTAAGGTTTTAATAAAGTTTATTAAAGGGGCCTATTTCTGGTCTGTTCTGTGGATTCTAGAGGTTTGTGTACCTCATTATCTTTGATTATTTGCTTGAGACGTAGAATGATGTCACATTTTCCTAGTTCTTTGAATGTTGAACAGTTTTGGATTATATCTTGGAGATTTTGAAATTATTATGTTGTGAGATTCTGGGTCCTTTTAAAATATCCAGGAGAATGTTTGTTTGTTTGTTTATTTTTTAGCAGTCAACTCAGGTTCAGACCACAAATTCTGTCTTGCCTTTTGTGTGCTGGGTTCTAATATCAGTTCAGTTTTCAAAGTCTTTGGTATGCTGCTCTAGCTCTGTTTCCTGTATGCTCCACTCAAGATTAGGTCTGGGATGTGAATAGTGATTTATGTTAGAGTTCCGTTTTCAAAGCCTTACAGGGGCCCATTTCCCCAGTCCTTTTGCTAGAAATACGGAGTTTCTCTTGGGGTTTTGTCTGTCCTTGCTGCCATGGCTGCTGCAACTCCACTACGGGGGCCATTCCGGACAGGGCTATGAGAGGAAAAAAAAAATCAGGATTTCCTTTTGCTGCTCATGTTTCCTGT
The DNA here is from genome assembly GCF_002007445.2 of Ailuropoda melanoleuca. Classification (NCBI taxonomy): domain Eukaryota; kingdom Metazoa; phylum Chordata; class Mammalia; order Carnivora; family Ursidae; genus Ailuropoda; species Ailuropoda melanoleuca. Next base: position 81,186,019 of record NC_048219.1, read on the forward strand.
TACAGTTTTACTGGGGCCTTATACTTTGGCTAATGCTAGGAGGGGAGATAGGAAAAAAAACTACACAGGAAACTCACCTTCACATGAGTCACTTCTTCAAGATTTTACTTTTTTCCCCTAATTTACCTGCCTTTGCTTTCTTTTCAGAGTCCTGAAGTAGTTGCTTCATGTATTTCATTCGGAGTTTTTAGTTGTAAGCAGTGGGAGAGAAAGGCTATAGCGTGATTACTTCGTCTTGACTCGCACTGCAGTTGGCTTAGTGTTTTTGAATTGTAATCCTCAATCTGTTCTTGGACTGATGATTCATCATTATCTTTTCAGATCTTTGATTCTTTTAAGAATGAAAAAAAAATCCTCTGGATTTTTAATTGTTTGCAGCAGGATGGTTGGTCTGAATTACTTAGCCATTACCAGAAAACAGAGGCCTTGATGCTTTTCTAAAATATAGATTGAATCATGTCAGTGTCTAATTCCTTCAGTGGCTTTCCATAATTTTATGGATAGCGTGGTATTTGCCACTTCCTTCCACCTTGGCAAATGTTCCCCCACATGCCCCATATACACAGGTTCATGGAGAACTGTTATTTCCTAAACAGATTATGCTTCTGAGCTTTTGCATGGATTTTTTTTTTATTGGCTGATCCTCTTTCATTCATCATTACCTCATATTTGTCCTTCAAAATTCAGAATAAATATTACCACTTGGGAAATATTCCCTAATTTTGCAGTCTGATTTAGATACACCTCTTCTTTCACTTAGTACCCTTAGTATACCTTTACCATATATTTATGAATTCCTTCAACAAATATTTATTGAGTGCCTACTGCATGCTAGACATCTCACTGCAAGCTTACAGGCAAGGGATCATAACTTGATTCAGGGTTGTCAACATTTTAGATAGTGTCTTTGAAGATAGTAGGCAATAAATTAATTAAAAAAGAATAAATCTGTTCTTAGATGTACCTTTAAAAAATCCTTTAGTTTATTTTTTTATGATTGTTTTAAAAAAAGCCCTTTAAGGCTGTCTGTTGCACACAATATAGAATGATTTTGAATTCTTTAGACTGCCATTTAAAGTACTGCATAGACTTTTTTTTGTAGCCTTTGTAACCTAAATTAGTTGGTGTTGGGAAGGACTTTATTTTTTTTATTTATTTATTTTTTTTTTTTAAAAGATTTTATTTATTTANTGGGAAGGAACTTTAAAGCTTTTGTAGTCTACTTACATTTCCATTGACTTACTTTCCTTTATAGCATGTCTAACCAAATGGTAGTCTTTTTTATGTTTGAATATATTCAGTGATGGAAACTCACTAACCTCAAGATTGTCATTTAAGGACAGCTCTTATTTTTTTATTGAGCTGAAATCTGTACATGTTTTCTCTCTTTTTATTATAATTCTCCTTAGAGCAAATGGAAAAAGTCTAATTCATTTTTTATGTGCTATCTCTATAGATCTTTAAAGCTGGCTTCTTGTCCTTTTTGAATCTTGTCTTCTTTAGCCTAGACATTTCAAGATTCTTCAGTACTTTTGTTATTTTGGTTGATCTGTTGAACATCTTTGTTATGGGGTCCAGATCTGTATAAGGTAATCTGTGTAACTTAGTCTGTATAAGGGACTATTTATTGTCTAATTGTAGATGTCTTTAATGAACTTTAATGAACTCCAAGGTCAGCTTATTTGACAGTCACAATGTGTTATAGGCCATTAATTAAAACCTTTAAATTTTTATTTCATACTTTACCTGTACATTTAGATATTTTGATCCAAATAGCATTCTTTGCGTTTATGTGTACTAGATTTAATCCGGTACACTTGTGTTTTAGTCATGTACCGCTATGTACTAACTTTGGGATCCTGGCAAATAACACAATTTTCTGTGTCACACTTTCCTCATCTGTGCAGTGGGGATAATCACAGTTCCATATATCTATACCCAGATCTGTGTGTGTGTGTGTGCACGTGCGTGTTCTTGATCCTTATAATTCACAATTTTGTCAAAACAACCATTTCAATCTATGTATACCAGTCTTTCTTTAGCCCAGGAAAGCTTTATGATATCTTTGGCCACTGTCTGATTTTTGTTTGGGCAATACTTACTATTTGTAAGTTGGTCCTCAGTTCTTCTTTTCTCTGTTTTAATATTTGTTCCCCCCTCTTTTAGTTTGTTTCCTATGTTTCCAATTTGACTTTTGAAGTATCAATTTGGTCCTGTCCTCCCTCTAACCTGTAATTCCCTTGTAGTCTAATTAGCTAATCCGTTGTCCCTTTCCTCCTCACTTATTTTTCTATTTAATTTATCCCATTTCTTGCATTTCTTTTGTGGCCTGTTCTTTCTTTATCACTCTATCTTCCTCTTTCATTCTCTATTGAGAATACTGGATAGTTTTCTGAAATTTTCATCTGGGTTCTCTAGATAGAATTCATTTTCAGAGCTATGTTATTCCTTTTTTTAAAATATTTTTTTATTATATTATGTTAGTCACCATACAGTACATCCCTGGTTTTTAATGTAAAGTTCAATGATTCATTAGTTGCGGATAACACCCAGTGCACCATGCAATACGTGCCCTTCTTACTATCCATCACCAGTCTGTCCCATTCCTTTTAACATCTCTCATGTTGTTCCCTTTCCTTTGTTTGACGATATTTTTTCATAGGCCTCATATAGGTTTTCTTGTCATATATCATTGAAAAAGGCAAGAACTATCAAGACTAAATGAACAAACTAGGTGATAAACTGACTTTAGTCCTGATTTACCTCCCCTGGTTTAGTGGTTGAATCCTCTTTTCATATTTATGGTTGCACAGCGGGTCACTGAACAGTTTCTAAATTTTTCACCTTGCATAACTTTGCCCCTTCTGCCTGGTTTTCAGATAAATTTTGTAGAAAATATGATTCTGAGTAATTTTAGTCAACAAACTGAAGCATGCACTTTTACATCTTAAAATATAAAAAAATCTTAATTTTTAATATCTTAAATCCTAATGGTTCTGACATAGAAGAAACATAATCTTAGTAAATTTGGGAATTTTCCCCCTTCTCCTGGGGTTGTATCTAAATTTGGGGGTTCCCATATAATACCATGTAGTAGAGAAGGACGTTTGTTTTTCAGTCATCCATCCATTGAGGTTTTCATTTTTTCAATTAGTATTTGGTAACCGGTGCACTTAGGTTGCTGCTGAGTCATCCCTCATTTCTGTCCTTGGGGCCCATTCAAGTCTGCTGGTTTTCTGTGCTTTATCACACCATGCTTGGCTGCACAGAGTACTGGGACAAGGGAAACAAACTATCTAAGGCCCTATCTGTCTAGATGTATTTCACAGCCATTTCTTCTCAGGTTTTGTCATCTTCCTGAGCCCTACGGAAGACAAAAAAAAAAAAAACCCCAAAACAAAAAAACCCCCAAAAAACAAACCCCAAAAGACAAAGCAGCACAGTCTTATTCTGCTGTTGGTTTGCCCAAACTATCTGGGATTTTTGTGGTCCTCAACCCTGAGGCTTATTCTGGTGAGGGTAGAGGGCTCCAGAACCTCTTCTTAAGTATCTGCCAGAACCTAATAAGCTCTCTTAGCTTCCCCTTTTATTTTTAAAAAAGTTTTATTTATTTATTTGAGAGAGAGAGAGAGAGCATGAGTGGGAGGGACAGAGGAGAGAGAATCTCAAACAGACTCTGCTCTGAGCACAGAGGCCAACTTGGGGCTCAATTCCAGTACGCTGAAATTGTGACGAGCTGAAACCAAGAGTCGGATGCTTAACTTACTGCACCACTCCCCGGGCACCTTTGCTTCCCCTTTTAAAGGCTTCTTCCCACAAATTAGTAAATATTTCTTTGGTGTAGAGGTTAAGAACCTTCGTTGTTCTGGCTCATATATTTTAAAAATCTATAGTTTATGTTCTGAATCCTTCCCCTAATACTGGTCTTTTGAAACCCAAAGATTTTTTTTCTTTGCTTTTGGTCAACTCATCTCTCCTTTAAGGCAGCAAGTGCTTAAAGATCTAGTTGCCTGGACTGGGGCAAAATAAGTGGGGGGAGAGAGGGAGGAGGGGAGGGGGGAGAGGGAGGGAAGGTAGTAGGGACAAGGTACTGAGGTAGGGGGTGGGGAGATAGGTAGACAGATAGGTCAATGATAGATAAATAACAGGAAGAAAAACGAAAAATGTATGCTTATATTTTTACAGTACTGCACATCACCACATTGGAACACTCACTACCAGAGTCCCCTTGTGCTACCTGTAGGACCTTGCCTCTGACAACTGTAAAGTACATCTATACCCATTTATTTTCTTTTCTGTAGTTTTACTTATTCAGTTTCTAGGACCTTACTATTAGAAGAATGGCTAGAGGGTATTTTGAAAGTACTGATGCTATTGGTAATGGGAAGATTGGAGATGTTGGCAATAGAACGCTGTTCTTTGGCACAAATAGTTTCTGAGGAATAGAGAAGATGTGTTGCGAAGTGTTAAGTAATGAATGAAACAGAATAGAAGGAGTAGTATGAACTGTCTTTTGTTCAGATGCTGATATGTTCTGCCTTTATTTCCTTAAATTTTCCAGCCCTTTAATACTCAGATAAAAATGATTCAGTTCCTGTTTCATATGCTATAAGTTCAGTGTGCTCACCATTATTTTTGAAAGGTTTAGATACCTGTATTCTTCTGAAGTTAGTTCATATACCCTCTTTTTGGTTATTTGGCTTCTCATTGACAGTTGAGTCTATCATAGCTGCTGTGTTCTTGTTTACAGCTTGTTATTGAGAATGTAGGACTGATATCCTCTTTAAATTTAATGTGCTTTGGGGTTCCTGGGTGGCTCAGTTGGCTAAGCATCCAAAGTCTTGATTTCAGCTCGGTTCTTGATCTCTTGGGCTCTGTGTTGGGTGAAGAGTCTACTTAAAAAAAAAAAAAGTAAATTTAACTTGCATTATGTGATGCTGGCCTCTTTTAGGGGAATGATAAAGGAACAACCACATTGTCTATTATTGTCTTGTACCTTAATTCTAGCATAGAATAGAGGGAATCTATTGTATAGATTATAGCTAGAGGGAATCATTGCTCAGGTTAAAAACCTGAAAAATAAAAATGTTGTAGAGGATTTATAGGGGTTTTCTCTCTGGGCCACACCTATTCTTAACCTTGTTCTTTGTGTCTTGAGGTTTATCTTCCTTTCTGCTTCCTCAGAGGTAGAGCAAGAGATTGGAAGGGTGGACTTTGCTTTTCATCTGTACCCTATGAATCATAAATCTACAAAGGAAAAAATACTTGATAGAATAATTGTTAAATCCCTACTCATTGTAAAGGCTAAAACTGTAAATATATTTTACAAAGTTAGAATAAATTCATGGGTAGTAATTCTGTAAAAGAAAATTAGAGCTTTTGAGGTTGAAGTACAATCATGGCTCACTGCGTCTTACTGTGAAACTACTATGAAGTAGCTTATTTTAAAAATTTATTGTTGAAGTATAGTTGACATATAATGTTATGTTAGTTTCAGATGTACAGTACAGTACTTCCAACAATTCTATACATTTGATGCTACTTTAAAGAGACTCAGGATGGGGGCGCCTGGGTGACTCAGTCGTTAAGCATCTGCCTTTGGCTCAGGGCCTGATCCCAGGGTCCTGGGATCGAGCCCCGCATTGGGCTCCCTGCTCCGCTGGGAGCCTGCTTTTTCCTTTCCCACTCCCCCTGCTTGTGTTCCCTCTCTCGCTGGCTCTCTCTGTCAAATAAATAAATAAAATCTTAAAAAAAAAGAGAGAGAGAGACTCAGGATATACCAATACACTTCACTAACACAGAATTTTAAATATTTTAATGTTTTTCTGAAGCATTTTGAGTATTATCTTGTTGGCATTATAATCATTTTAAAATTTAATTCTGAAATATTTTATATTAATAGATGAATATGAACGAGAAGAAACTAGGCAAGTATATGTGGATCTAAATAATAACATTGAGGTAAGTGTTAGTAAAAAGTTAAATATTTTAAGCAGGCATTTCTTTCTTTTTAATTAAAATTCAATTAGTCAACATATAGTACATCATAGTTTCAGATGTAAGTGTTCAACAATCTATCAGTTGTGTTTAAGAGGCATTTCTAAGCAAAGCAGAGTGATCACTCTTCTTAATAAAGGGATTATTATTTGTTGACCTCTGTTTATATCCAATAAGATTCTTAAGATTCTATACTAGGAGTGTTAATGTTTTGTTATTTAGTAGCTTTTGAATTTACGTATTAGTGACACCATTTAATTAATCAAATATTAACTCTGTGTCAGATACTAGCATATTATGACACATACCCATTAATTTGAAAAACATACAAAATGCTATTAATCTGTGTCTGGTTCCTGCTTACATTTCTTATCCCATCCCATTTGTTTTCCATTTTGCTCCTCTGCTATAGTTGTTCTTTTTTATGTGTCTGAAACTTGCTAAGCTATTCTGATCTTGGTTCTTTGACTTTGTTCTGTCTAGCACTTTTGTGTCCAAGATTTTATGCAAATTCATAAGCTTCATTATCCTTTTTTTATTATGTTAATCACCATACAGTACATCCCTGGTTTTTGATGTAAAGTTCCATGATTCATTAGTTGCGTATAACACCCAGTGCACCATGCAATATGTGCCCTCCTTACTACCCATCACCGGCCTATCCCATTCCCCACCCCCCCTGAAGCCCTCAGTTTGTTTCTCAGAGTCCATAGTCTCTCATGCTTCATTCCCCCTTCTGATTACTGCCCCTTCTTTATCCCTTTCTTCCCCCCCGATCGTCCTAGTTCTTACATTCCATAGATGAGAGAAATCATATGATAATTGTCTTTCTCTACTTGACTTATATCACTTAGCATTATCTCCTTCAGTCCCGTCCATGTTGCAGCAAATGTTGTGTAATCGTTCTTTTTGATAGCTGAGTAATATTCCACTATATATATGGACCACAATTTCTTAATCCAGTCATCTGTTGAAGGACATCTCGGTTCCTTCCATGATTTAGCTATTGTGGACAATGCTGCTATGAACATTGGGGCACATGGCCCTTCTCTTCACTACGTCTGTATCTTTGGGGTAAATACCCAGTATTGCAACGGCTGCGTCATAGGGTAGCTCAATTTTTAACTTTTTAAGGGACCTCCACACTGTTTCCAGAGTGGCTGCACCAACCTGCATTCCCACCAACAATGTAGGAGGGATCCGCTTTCTCCACATCCTCTCCAGCAATTGCTGTTTCCTGNCTTGCCTTGTCTATCTTTGCCATTCTAACTGGCGTAAGGTGGTATCTCAGTGTGGTTTTGATTTGAATTTCCCTGATGGCTAATGATTTTGAACATTTTTTCATGTGTCTGTTAGCCATTTGTATGTCTTCATTGGAAAAGTGTCTGTTCATATCTTCTGCCCATTTTATGATTTGTTTATTTGTTTCTCGTGTATTGAGTTTGAGAAGTTCTTTGTAGATCTTGGATACCAGTCCTTTATCTGTGGTGTCCTTTGCAAATATATTCTCCCATTCCGTGGGCTGTCTCTTAGTTTTTTTGACTGTTTCCTTGGCTGTGCAGAAGCTCTTTATCCTGATAAAGTCCCATAAGTTCATTTTATCTTTTATTTCTCTTGCCTTTGGCGATGTGTCGTGAAAAAGGTTGCTCTGGCCGATGTCATAGAAGTTGTTGCCTATGTTCTCCTCTAGAATTTTGATGGATTCCTGTCTCACATTGAGGTCTTTCATCCATTTGGAGTTTATTTTTGTGTATGGTGTGAGAGAGTGGTCAAGTTTCATTCTTTTGCATATAGCTGTCCAATTTTCCTAGCACCATTTATTGAAGAGACTGTTTTTTTTCCACCGGATGTTTTTTCCTGCTTTATCAAAGGTTAGTTACCCAAACGAAGGGTCCATTTCTGGGTTCTCTATTCTGTTCCATTGGTCGATGTGTCTGTTTTTGTGCCAGTACCATGCTGTCTTTGTGATCACAGCTTTGTAGTACAGCTCGAAATCCGGCATTGTGATGCCCCCAGCTTTGTTTTTCCTTTTCAACAGTTCCTTGGAGATTCTGGGCCTTTTCTGTTTCCATACAAATTTAAGGACTATTTGTTCCAGTTCTTTGAAAAATGTCCTCGGTATTTTGATCGGGATAGCATTGAAAGTGTAGATTGCTCTGGGTAGTATGGACATTTTAACTATGTTAATTCTTCCGATCCATGAGCATGGAATATTTTTCCATCTTTTTGTGTCTTCATCAAAGTCTTTCAAGAGTGATTTATAGTTTCTAGAATATAGATCCTTTATGTCTCTGGTTAATTCCAAANATTCCAAGGTAACGTATGGTTTTTGGTGTTATTGTAAATGGGATGGATTCCCTAATTTCTCTTTCTTCAGTCTCGTTATTCGTGTATAGAAATGCAACTGATTTCTGGGCATTGATTTTGTATCCTGCCACCTTACTGAATTGTTCTATAACTTCTAATAGTTTGGGAGTGGATTCCTTTGGGTTTTCCATATAGAGTATCATGTCATCTGCAAAGAGAGACAGTTTGACTTCTTCTTTGCCGATTTGGATACCTTTGATCCCTTTTTGTCTTCTGATTGCTGTTGCAAGGACTTCTAGTACTATGTTGAATAATAGTGGCGAGAGTGGGCATCCTTGTCGTGTTTCTGATCTTAAGGGAAAGGCTTCCAGCTTTTCCCCATTGAGAATGATATTTTCTGTAGGCTTTCCATAGATGGTTTTTATGAGATTGAGGAATGTACCCTCTATCCCTACACTCAGAACGGTTTTAATGAGGAAAGGATGTTGTATTTTGTCAAATGCTTTTTCTGCATCTATTGAGAGAATCATGATTTTTGGATTTTTCCTTCTGGATAAAATCTAAGACACCAATTGATTTGCGAACGTTGAACCACCCTTGCATCCCAGGGGANATCCCAGGTATGAATCCCACTTGGTCATGATGGATAATCCTTTTAATGTACTGTTGGATTCTATTAGCAAGGATCTTGTTGAGGATTTTGGCATCCATATTCATTAGAGAAATCGGTCTGTAATTCTCCTTTTTGAGGGGGTCTTTGCCTGGTTTGGGGATCAAGGTAATATTAGCCTCATAGAATGAGTTTGGTAGCTTTCCTTCTGTTTCTATTTTTTGAAATAGCTTTAGGAGAATAGGTATTATTTCTTCTTTGAATGTTTGGTAGAATTCCCCAGGAAAATCGTCCGGGCCTGGAGTTTTATTTTTTGGAAGATTGTTTATCACTGACTCAATTTCTTCATAGTTAATTGGCCTATTTAAGAAATCTATTTCTTCCTGTTTCAGTCTTGGTAGTTTATAGGTTTCCAGGAAGGCCTCCATCTCTTCCAGATTGTTTAGTTTTTTGGCATATAGCTGTTGATAAAAGTTTCTAATAATCCTTCCAATTTCATTGGTGTTGGTTGTGACCTCTCCTTTTTCATTCATAATTTTATTAATTTGGGTCCTTTCTCTATTCTTTTGGATAAGTCTTGCCAGAGGTCTGTCAATTTTATTAATTCTCTCAGAGAACCAGCTTCTAGTTCTATTGATCTGCTCTACTGTACTCCTGGTTTCTAATTCATTGATCTCTGCTCTAATCTTGGTCAACTCCTTCCTTGTCAGTGGGTTAGGCCTGTCCCTCTGTTGCTGTTCCAGTTTCTTGAGGTGAGAATATAGAAACTGCATTTTAGATTTTTCTATTCTTTTGAGTGAGGCTTGGATGGCTATGTATTTCCCCCTTAGGACTGCCTTTGCAGTATCCCATAGGTTTTGGACCGTTGTGTATTCATTCTCGTTGGTCTCCATAAATTGTTTAATTTGTTTTTTGATTTCCTGGTTTATCGAGTCATTCTTGAGCAGGATGGTTCTTAGTCTCCAAGTGTTTGAGTTTCTTCCAAATTTTTCCTTGTGGTTGAGTTCCAATTTCAAAACGTTGTGGTTTGAGAATATGCAGGCAATAATTTCAGTCTTTTGGTATCGTTTGAAACCTGTTTTGTGTCTCAGAACATGGTCTATTCTTGAGAATGTTCCATGGGCATTAGAATAGAATGAGTATTGGGGCACCTGGGTGGCACAGTGGTTGGGCGTCTCCCTTCAGCTCAGGGCGTGATCCTGGCGTTATGGGATCGGGCCCCACATCGNTGTGGTTGAGTTCCAATTTCAGAGCGTTGTGGTCTGAGAATATGCAGGGGATAATTTCAATCTTTTGGTATTGGCTGAGACCTGTTTTGTGTCCCAGAGCATGATCTATTCTTGAGAATGTTCCATGGGCATTTGAATAGAATGAGTATTCTTTGGTTCTGGTGTGTAGTGTTCTATATATATCTATGAGGTCCAACTCGTCGAGTATGGCATTCAAAGCCTTTGATTCTTTGCTTAGTTTTTGCCAGGGTGTTCTGTCTATTTCTGATAGTGGGGTGTTGAGGTCCCCTACTATTACTGTGTTCTTATCTATATGTCTCTTTATTTTGGTTAAGAGTTGGCTTGTGTATCTTGCTGCTCCCCTGTTGGGGGCATATATATTAATAATTGTCATATCCACTTGTTGAATACTTCCTTTAAGAATAATATAGTGCCCTTCTGTATCTCTCTCTATGGCCTCTAGTTTAAAATCCAGTCTATCTGATATGAGAATTGCTACTCCAGCTTTCTTTTGAGGTCCATTTGCGTGGAAGATGGTACTCCATCCCCTTACTCTAAGTCTGAATGCATCTTTGGGTTCAAAATGAGTCTCTTGTAGACAGCAAATGGATGGGTCATGTCTTTTTATCCAATCTGCAACCCTGTGGTGTTTTATGGGAGCATTCAGGGCATTTACCTTGAGACTGAGNTGAGAGATATGATTTTAATGATGCCATGTTGCCAGTAAAGTCTTTGTTTCTATAGATTGTGACTTTCTGTTCTGTATCACTCTTGGGGCCTTTTCACCTTTATAGAACCCCCCCTAATATCTTCGTGGTTACNGGTTGTGACTTGCTGCTCTGTATCACTCTTGGGGCCTTTTTACCTTTATAGAGCCCCCCTTAATATCTCCTGTAGGGCTGGTTTCGTGGTTACGAAATTGGTTAATGATTGGCGATTTTGGAACGTCTTTATTTCTCCATCAATTCTGAATGACAGCTTTGCTGGATAAAGGATCCTTGGCTGCATGTTTTTCTCTGAAAGAGCTTTAAAAATGCCCCCCCAAGCCTTTCTCTCATTCCAGGTCTCTGTAGACAGGTCTGACGTAATCCTGATACCTTTGCCTTGGTACGTGAGAAATTTCTTTGCCCTGGCCCCTTTCAATACTGTATCCTTGGATCTAATATTTGCGAATTGCACTATGACATGCCGTGGCGTAGGTTTGTTGTGGTTGAGCTTGGGAGGGGNCAGGTCTGACGTAATCCTGATACCTTTGCCTTGGTACGTGAGAAATTTCTTTGCCCTGGCCGCTTTCAATACTGTATCCTTGGATCTAATATTTGCGAATTGCACTATGACATGCCGTGGCGTAGGTTTGTCCTGGTTGAGCTTGGATGGGGTCCTCTCTGCCTCTTGGACACGAATGCTTGTTTCCCTTGCTAGATTAGGGAAGTTTTCAGCTATAATTTGTTCAAATATCTCTTCTAGACCTCTGTTTTTCCCCAGCCCCTCGGGGATGCCGACGATTTTGACATTCGATCATTTCATTGAGTCAGTGATCTCCCATAACCTACATTTGTGGGCATGGATTTTTTTACGTCCAGGTTCTATTTTCGCTTTCTCTTCTACTAACCCATCCTCCAATTCGCTAACGCGTTCCTCTGCCTCGGTGACCCTGGCCGTCAGAGCCTCTAGTTTTGACTGTATTTGGCCCACTGAGTTTTTAATTTCTGTCAGATTCGCTCTCATTTCTGCCCTTAGAGATTCTATATTCTCATTAACATTTTCGTTAATACTTTTTTCAAGTGTACACATCATCTTGACCATTGTTGCTCTGGATTCCATTTCTGATAATTTGGTTATATCCATATCCATTAGTTCTGTGGCAGAGGCCACAGACTCATTGTCTTTTCTTTGCTGGGGGGGA
>NC_048219.1:81198139-81198634 GCF_002007445.2 Ailuropoda melanoleuca
TCATTCTGATGAGGAGAGGTTGTGGGGTTGTCCAGGGCCCAAATTATTGACCGGTACCCAGGCCGTGCACCCTTGTTTTATAGGGATCTTAGGGATGTGGGCTTCTTGATTTTTCGGCCTGCCTTCTGGGGGAGGGGCCTGCCGTGCCAGTACTCAGGCAACCCTGTTTGGGTAGAGTCTCCGTGTCCCCTGCGAGGGGGGATAGAATGGGCACACTGTGAGCCGGTATTTCCAGGCTTTTGTTCTCTGGCGGCTTTCCCTCGCGGTTTGCTGTGCCTCTTCTGAGAGTCAGAGCAGCAGTGGCCGAATCTCAGCCTCTGTCTCAGAACAGAGGGATCGCGGACCGTTCTCCACTGATGTTCTGGCCACTTTAACTCTGTTTCTGTTGGTGCTGCTCAACCCTGCAGCATCCCGGGCTGTGCGCCCCACACCCGGCGTCCCAGCCCTCACTTCCAGGGCCGGCACGTCTCTGTCCTTTGTGTTTCCAACCCCGCC
>NC_048219.1:81198681-81263408 GCF_002007445.2 Ailuropoda melanoleuca
GAAACACAAGCAGGGGGAGTGGGAGAGGAAGAAGCAGGCTCATAGCGGAGGAGCCTGATGTGGGGCTCGATCCCATAACGCCGGGATCACGCCCTGAGCCGAAGGCAGATGCTTAACCGCTGTGCCACCCAGGCGCCCCCCTGTCCTTTGTGTTTCTAACACTGCCAGCCGCCAGCTGCCCCCGCACGCTCCCAGAGCTCCCAGTCTCAGTCTGGTCCAAGTGAGCACACCGGAGGTCCGTGAAAAGCCTGGTAGCACGCGCTCCCTGCTCACGTTCCCTGTCTGTTCTCTTGCGGGTGCTGGTCCGCGAGTCCGCCCGCCTCCCCGTGCAGGTGGCTACCGCTTCCCAGCTTCCGAATGCGGCGGCTCCCTCCCCCTTCCGTTTATCTTCCGATATCTGTGCGTGGTTTCATGACTCCCCGCTTAGTACCTCAATACTCAGCGGCTGGAGATGTTCATTTGTAGAGATCCAGATGTATCTTCCTGCGTCTCAGTCTGATTCCGTGGATGTTCAGGCTGGTCTGGTACCTATCCAGCTTGGCTCAGGGGACCAGCTGAAAAAGGGGTTCCCTACCCCTCTGCCATCTTATCTCCCTCCTTTTTTTTTTTTTTTAAATCCCCCTTACTACTTTATCTAAAATACCTTTCCATTCAATTATTTTCTCTCTCCTCACCTCATTTAACTTCTCTGAAGAGCACTTAAAACTGCATGACATTTATTTTATATACACATGTATGCGTAAGTATTCTTTCTTACACTGGAATATAAGTTAGTTCCAGAAGGGTAAGGACTTTGTCTTATATCTCAAGTGCCTAGAACAGTGGTTGGCACATAATTGATAAGCACTAACTATTTATTCTAACAAATAAATGAGTTCATACAATTTTGCAAATCAAGATTTGTTGATCCTGAATGAACTCATGCTGCCAGATGATGAAGTATGATTTGGACTCTACTGGGGAGGGACCTCAGAGAGATTACATTTAATTTGGGAAGACAGAAATTAAACAAGTAAGCAAAAAAATAAAATAAGATCATAGATTTTGATATAAGCTATGAAGTTAATGACTAGAGTACCAACAATCACTTTGCTGCTGTTTGGTATTACATAACATGTCTCAGTGCCCTTAAGCATCTGGGAAGCCAATATAATAGACACTCTTAATGGGTTTTTAGTAAATTATTTATTACAAGTTATAGGGATTTCATTATTCAAAGTCAAGTGGTTTTAAATCTAATGATCATGAGACAAATGTATTAATATTTTCATAGTTGGAAGAACCTATTTAAAAAAAGTATGATTCTTAAATGTTAAACTTTATGTTTCAGAAAATGATAATAGCTTTTGAGGAACTTCGTGTGCAAGCTGAGAATTCCAGATTGGAAATGCATTTTAAATGTATGGATCCTATTTAATTTTCATGTTCATATTTCATATAAGTATCACATGATATTTATATCATTTATATTTCATATAAATATCTAGTGATATTTCATATCAGTAGAGTTACTGATGTTTGTATTTTTATTAGATTCTTGTCCTGTTTTCGCAGCTTCGGTTTGATGCCCCAACTCTTTTAAATTTTGTATTCTTTGTGGTTTTGTAAGCCCCTCAAAATCTTGTGGAATGTAGAAGGGAATTGGTATATGTTAAAAATACCTTTTTGGCTTCAAAGCTACATTTTCCCTGAGATCAAACTTACTGTGATTTGTACTTGATTTTTTTAGAAGTGTGATTTGGTCTTATTTTTACATTTTTTTGGTAAAGTTTCATGTTAAAATAACAAGTTGACAGTTGAATGACATGGGTTTGAACAGTGCAGGTCCACTTATATTTGGATGTTTTTTCAATAAATACAGCACAGTACTGTAAATGTATTTTCCTTATGATTTTCTTAATACTTTCTTTTTTTAAACTTAGTTTTTTGTAAGAATATAGCTTATAATACATATGACATTCAGAATGTGTGTTAAACAACTTTATGTTACAGGTAGGTCTTCTGGTTAACAGTAGGCTATTAGTTTAGTTTTTGGGGAGTCAGAAGTTATACATGAATTTTCAACTGTGCAGGGGTTAGCACCCCTAATGATGTTCAAGGGTCAACTGTATATATATTTAAAATCTGTTATTTCAGATTGTGTTATAAAGAGTAAGCTCTTACATATATACTATTATAAAAATTATAGAATTTTATTGCTATACTTTGGTATTTTTTAAAATTCACTATTCTACTAAACAAAGTTAGTAGCAAGAAAATAGTTAAGCTTGGGGCGCCTGGGTGGCACAGCGGTTAAGCGTCTGCCCTCGGCTCAGGGCGTGATCCTGGCGTTATGGGATCAAGCCCCACATCAGGCTCCTCCACTATGAGCCTGCTTCTTCCTCTCCCACTCCCCCTGCTTGTGTTCCCTCTTTCGCTGGCTGTCTATCTCTGTCAAATAAATAAATAAAATCTTAAAAAAAAAAAAGAAAATAGTTAAGCTTGTTAGAAACGTTTGAGGTTTAGTATCTAGATAAATAAGGAGGTGAAATAAAATATCAGAAGCTTTACATTTTGTTGTTATATAATTATGTTAAGATATTAAAGTATATTTGCTTTATTTTTAAAGTAAAGGAAGATTGTGAAAAAATCCAGCACCTTGAAGAGGAATACAAGAAGGAAGTAAATGACAAGGAAAAGCAGGTATTTTTTAAACATCAGCTCTCTATTTTTTGTACTTGCTAATTCATAAAATACTTAAAATGTCCAAAGAGCTGTGTCTGCTGACTGCATGATAAATTTCTATAAATAGGAGAATTTTAATATTCTACATATCCAAATATTTAGCCTTTTGATCTAGCAGAATTAATTTACATTGATTTAAACATGCATGCACTGAATGCCAGCTCTTTAAAAAAATCTATGAATTTTCTACAATATTTATATTAGTGGGTAATAAGACATTGTTGCAAAAATATTTTTTAAGAAATTTTGTTCAGATAAAAACCTTATAAAATGTAAAGATGATGATCATTGACCATTTAATCCACATTTTGCAGTTTATTTTGAAATGCTCTTACTATTCATGACACCAGGGTTGGGGAACTAAACTATTTTTTTGCTTCTTTCTATTGTCATATAGTGGAAAACATGAAAATAATGAGTCTATGTTCTTTGATATTCACAAAAATGTTAATTTCAGGTTATTACTATGGCAACTTTATCAGTTTCAAGTCGAATGCTTCCCAAATGGAAAATGATTTATAGAAAGGAATCCTCTTCTATTTCCCCCCTATTTTTTCGGAGTTTTTCTTCTTTGATTTGCCACAAGATACTTTGTAATGATAGATAACGAGTGTGTCTACTTAAAAGGTGAATTGAAAGTACAGAGAAGATACTTAGAGTTTTCCTTAAGTTCTGGTTAAATTTATATGTTATGCTTGGATCTTTTGAAAGAGTTAACAGTTTTCTTTAGTTGAAATTTTAAACTAGATTTCTGAAAGAAGAAGGCCTTTTAATTTTTATTTATTTATTTATTTTTTAAAAGATTTTATTTATTTATTTGGCACAGAGAGAGACAGCGAGAGAGGGAACACAAGCAGGGGGGAGGAGGAGAGGGAGAAGCAGGCTTCCCGCTGAGCAGGGAGCCTGATGTGGGGATCGAACCCAGGACTCTGGGATCATGACCTGAGCCGAAGGCAGGCACTTAATGACTGAGTCACCCAGGTGCCCAAAGAAGAAGGCCTTTTTAAAAGTTAAAATTGCACATACTATAAAGAACACAAAAACAGAGGGAAGTGCTAAAAATAAAAACCTTGTTGAGTTCTGGGTCCGTGGGCTGATGAAAATAGGGCAGTGAGGTCTTTCTGCCATCTTGAATATGCAAATCTTCAGCTTGTCTTTAAGTTTACCTTACCTTTTTCTTCACATGGACTCTATATTCTAGTCATCTGAATATTTTCACTTCTCTAAATGCAGCTTGATCTCTTGATCCTTTGTATTCTTGTACGAGTTAGAATGTTCATTTTTCTGTTTGCCTGATTAATTTCTACTTGTCTGTCAAGATTCAATTCAGTACTCTGAGAATGATTAATTTTTGATTACATCCCAAGACGGAGTTAGGTGTTTTTTTTTTTCCTGATTCATATAATATTTTTGTCTGATTACTAATAATATTCAAGTATAGTTGTTTGTCTCCTGGTCTAGGTTCTAAGGTTTTTTTTTTTTTTTTAATGCTTTGTAGTCAGTATATTAAGGAGATATTCATACATTTCAAGAATTGCTTAATTCTGATATCCAGATTAAAGCTTGCGAACATGACTTTTAAACATAAAATTAAAACTATTCATCATAATTTGCTATGTTGCAACATTAAATTACAGTTACTTCAGAACATAAGTTAAATGTTTTAAAGTACGCCTGTAACATACCTTTAAAAAACACCTTCCTATCTCATACATGCGAATTAACTTCTCCACATAAATATCTCTTCACTCTAAGTTACCCTGCTCCCGAAGTCACTATTCTGGAGTATTTATGCTCCAAAGAGGAGGAAAAAGTGTAACCAGGACTGATACATGTATTTAAAAAAAAAAGATGGTACAGCAGAAGGAAATGCAGTTCTACAAGTGCAAGCTGTCTTCAAGTAACAGTGGAGACAATAGAATAAATGCAGAGGCATCACGATGAATCCCACTTAACTACAGACCAACACTTCTCTACAAATTAAGTTCTTTGACTGCCTTTTAAATACAAATTTTAACTTCATAACTTAATTAAGGGTCATATACTGAAGTCAATACACACACCTAACATTTCGATTTGAGCTATTTCATATACAGAGAGCTGAAATCTGTTACAAGGTATGGCCTAACAAACGCTAGTGAAAAAATTTTTTAATAGTAGTTTTTACAATTTTAAACTTACCTTGCACACTGAAGTCATCATATACAGGGCAAAGTCAGAGCTTTTATATTTGAGTTTATTCTTCGTTTAACTTTTAAAACACTACTGTAGTTGAATATTAAAACAAAAACAATAGCAAATAGCTATGATTATAGTCCTTTACTCATTCACTACTGCATATAAAAATGGCAGCAGTGTTATCCATGGGCCCCATTAAGAGGTCTGACATTGAACACCACCCTATGGTGATATTCGTCATCCTCACATGCGTCCCCATTGTAATGGTACGGTCTTTCCTGATTTGGATCAAAGTCCACCAGTTCTACCTGGTCTGTTTCATCAGTCTCTTCTACTTCCTCTTGGGTAGGAGTTTCTCCAGCAAAGAGAGTTTATCAGGAGAGAGAAAGCCGTTCTCAGGAAAGTTTACCTTAAATTTGATGATTAGGCAACCCTTCTCATACGGTCTACAATAAATTGGCATGCCTTCATTTAGCACACTGACATCTCCATGCTTGACAGTCTGACCTGGATGAGCAGTGATGATGATGGTTGGGTTGTCAAAAATAGATATCGGCTTTTGAAAGCTGCACAGTGCTTCAACCAGCTATATGTCCATACACATGAAAAGGTCTTCTCTTCGCTGAGTAAAAGCAGCATGGCCCTTCTGACCTAGAGCAATGGTAATATATCTCTTGTTTCCAGTCCTGGTTCTTGGTCTCCTTCACCATGGAATGTTATCTTCTGGCCATCTTTCATACCTTTGTCAATATGAACTTCTAGAATCTTCTCTCAAACTATCTTCCTTCCATTGCAGCTTCTCACATCGATCTTTAGGACTGATCTGTTCCCCCTGGCCCTGGCACTCCATGCACACAGATTGAATTGCTGAACCATTCCAGGTCCTATGTGATGAATTCTTATTTGCTTTCCAGTACCTCCACAACTGGGACAACATTCTGCTCTTTTCTTACCACCTCAGCCTTTACATTTTTTGCAAATCATTCTTTTGCAGAGCTAGTTTTCTTGTTGCACCATTATATAAATCTTCTAAGATTACTGAGAGCTGATGCACAATATTTTTACCTCTTCTTTCTCTCTGCATCCTTCCTCCTCCTCTAAAACAAAGATGTCTGTGGGGGAGCCAAAACCACCACCAGCTCCACCTTCTTTAATTGTGTGTTCTCCTCCTTTGTCATATAATTCCCTTTTCTTTGCATCAGAGAGCACTTCATAAGCTTGAGAAATCTGTTTAAACTTTTCTCCTTCATTTGGATTCTTATCAGAGTGGTACTTCAAGGCCAGTTTCCTGTAAGTCTTTTACAGTTCTTCTTGGGTGGCATTGGGTTTGACCCCCAAAGCATCATAGTAAGTGGTCTCTTTCACCATTTTCTACAGCCAGTGAGCGCATTGAGGTCAGTGTCGTGCGGAGGGAAGGAACGCGTTACTGGGCGCACAGGCAGCCACTGCTTCTCACCTAGTATTCTGGAAAGTTCCCTAAGCTCTGAGTTTAAGTTCCTTCATCTCCATGTACTCAATGCTTATTATGGTTTGTGAAACAGAGTAGGTGCTCCATAATTTTTATGGAATAAATGAAATAATAGATTTTATTATATATCTTCTAAGTTCTAACTTAAAATGAACATTATAATATTGGGTAGGTCATATTAGTTTAAACATTTATTAAATGAATGAACATTGTGCAAGCATGTACTAAATGCCCTGGCACAACCAGCTGAAAAGCATATAAACAAGTACATAAAATAATCATAGGTGGTGGTAAATGCTAAGGTGTCATATGTAATTTTTCATATCTCTAATGTATTACTTAAATATTTCATTTTAGGTATCACTGCTATTGCTCCAAAATACTGAGAAGGAAAATAAAATAAAAGATTTAATATTTCTGCTAGAGGAATCCAGAGATAAAATTAATCAATTAGAGGAAAAGACAAGTAAGAATTTACATAAGAAAATATAACAATGTATTATGTATTACTCTTATTATATTTTAAATTTTGGCTTTCATTATATTTTGTTGTAATGCTTTCCAGTGCTGTAATTCCCAACCTGGTTTGGATCAGTTGGAGGAGGAGAGTCACTTAGGGAGCTTTTTCATTGTACATGTGCTCTTCTTTTTACTTCTCCATACTCTCCCCTCCTTCAGAGTTTCAACAAAATGCTCCAAGAAAACAGGGATCTTTTTTCTTTTGTTTACTGATGCATTCCAAGTGCCTAGAACAGTGCCTGGCACACAGGACACTCTAAGTATTTCATGAATGACTGAATACATTGGGAACACTATAGAGGGAATATTCCTGGAGCAAGACATTTGGAAAGGCATTAGGGAAAATAGCTTGTTGAACTAAACCTTTGATGATTAAAGTTTTACTAGACAGTGAATTGGAAGGGAGAATGTAGGCAGAAGAAATACCTTGTGCAAGTCCTAGAACTGTCAAAGTTAGGTTATTTTTGAAACTCTGATTGGTGTGTCTTTGTTAGGGAACTCAGTGGATGAGACTGGAACAAAGAATGATTGGATCAGATTATGAAGAATCTTGAATATCATGTTATATTTAGACTATCATACTGAATATTTTTCAAACTTGTTTAAGGCACTTGTAAGGCATAATACACTTGTGAAACACTGTGCATCTTTCAGAACATCATATGGATTTTGTGATATTTGTCACTTTTCTCTTAAAAACATTCTGTTTTTCACATGGCAAATAATTATCTAGTTCCTGTGAAACTGTGCCTGCTCATTTTATCTATCATTACTATATCCTATACTCTAGATATCATGAAGTTAACTCCCCTATGTTTTACATTCTCTTATGTCACCATCATACTTTTGGCTACTTCCTCTGCCCAAAAGGAGCCTCTTACCCCGCCCCCTCCAAATATTTTGCCTGAATTCCAGTAAGCTCCTTATCCTTAAGAATGGCTTAACCATTAGTAATCTGTGATTATGGGTGTCTTGCAGGCAGGGACTGTGTCTCATTAAATATGCTGTGTAACAGCATATTGCTATGTATATAGTAGTCAGATAGTTGTTAGGATGAATGGATATTTAATCTTTTCATATAAAAGTAGAAATAATTTACTGGCAATAAGTAATTCTGTGTGATTCTGCAGACTCATAAGCACTGAAATGTATTCATTGAAGTTATTTTTTTTGTGTGTCCCATGTGTATCTTTTATTTATTTTTTTCTCTGTTTCATTTTGGAGATCTATTGACCTGTTTCCTAATCCTGCCTTCCACTGTGTCTAATTTGCTTTTAAACCCATCTACGAAATTCTTAACTTTGGATTTTTCATATTTTTTCCTTCTAAAATAGCCATTTTATTATTTTTTCAAATTCCAATTCTCTGGTTAAATTCTGTCTTTCTGTAAAAACTATATGTTTCTATTTTTATTTTTTATTAAAGTATAATTAACATACAGTATTATATTTTAGATATACAGTATAATGATTCAGTAATTCTATACATTACTCAGTGCTCACCATAAGTATAGTCACCAAACAATGTTACTACAATATGACTATATTTTCTATGCTATTCTTTTCATCTCCATGACTTACTTATTTTATAATTGGAATTTTGTACTTCTTAATCCCCTTTATTTATTTCACCCATCTCCCTTCACCCACCTCCACTCTGGCAACCATTGAGTTTGTTATCTGTATTTAACAGTCTGTTTTTTGTTTGTTTTGCTTTTTGGATTCCACATATATGTGAAATCATATGGTATTTGTCTGACTTTATTTCATTTAGCGTAATACCCTCTAGGCCCATCCATGTTGTCACACATGGCAAGATCTCATTCTTTTTTATACGGCTGAGTAATACCTCCTCTTTATCCATTAATCTATTGATGGTCACTTGGATAATTCCATATCTTGGCTTTTGTAAACAATGTTGCAATAAACATAGGGGTGCGTATATCTTTTTGAATTAGTGTTTTTGTTTTCTTCGGGTATACATCCAGAAGTGGAATTGCTGGATTTTATGGTAATGCTATCTTTAATTTTTGTTGGAATATTTATACTGTTTTCCACAGCGGTTGCACCAATTTACATCCTCAGCAACAGTGCATGAGGGTTCCCTTTTCTCTGCATCCTTGCCAACACTTGTTATTTGTTGTCTTTTTTATTCTAGCCATTCTCTGACAGGTATGAAGTGATACCTTATTGTGGTTTTGATTTACATTTCCCTGATGATTAGTGCTGTTGAGCATTTTTTCATGTGTCTGTCCGTTATCTGTAGGTTTTTTTCGGAAAAATGTCTATTCAGGTCCTGTGCTCATTTTTAAAAAGAGATTTTAATTAGTTAGTTAATTAATAAGAGAGGATGAGTGGAGAGAGGAGCAGAGGAGGAGAGAGAGGGAGAGAATCTTAAGCAGACTCCACACTGAGGGCTGAGCCCAACTTGGAGCTCAATCTCAGGATCCTGAAATCATGACCTGGGCTGAAACTAATGGTCAGATGCTCAACTGGTGCCCCAGGTCCTCTGCTCATTTTTAAATTGGATTGTTTATTTATTTTTTTTTGATGTTGAGCTATTTAAGTTCTTTATATATTTTGGATATTAACCCCTTACTGGACATGTCGTTGAGAGATATCTTCTCCCATTCAGTAGGTTGCCTTTTTGTTTTATTGATGGTTTCCTTTGCTGTGCAAAACCTTTTTATTTTGGTGTAGTCCCAATAGTTTATTTTTGCTTTTGCTTCCCTTGCCTAAGGGGATGTATGCATAAATATGTTGCTGAGATGATGTGGATGAAACTAGAGGGTATTATGCTAAGTGAAATAAGTCAGTCAGAGAGAGACAAATACCATATGATTTCACTCATGTGGAATTTAAGAAATAAAACAGATGAACATAGGCGAAGGGAAGGAAAAATAAGATGAAAATTGAGAGGGAGGCAAACTATAAGATGCTGAACTCTAGGAAACAAACTAAGGGTTGCTGAAGGGGAGGGGTGAGTTGGGGGAAGGGATGGGCATTAAGGAGGTCACTTGATGTAATGAGCACTGGGTGTTATATGCAACTGATGAATCGCTAAATTCTGCCTCTGAAACTAATTTAAAAAAATAAAATAAAAATAATTAAAAAATAAAAAAAAGTTGCTGAGGACAATGCACAAGAGGTTACTGCCTGTGTTTTCACTTAGGAATTTTATGATTTCAAGTCTCATATTTAGGTCTTTAATCCATTTTGAGTTTGTTTTTGTGTATGATGTAAGAAAGTGGTCCAATTTGATTCTTTTAAATGTTGCTGTTCAGTTATCCCAGCACCATTTATTGAAGAGACTGTCTTTTTTCCATTATATATTCTTGACTCCTTTGTTGTAGATTGATTGATTATATATGTGTGGATTTATTTCTGGGCTCTCTATTATGTTCCATTGACGCATGTGTCTGTTTTTGTGCCAGTACAATGCTATTTTGTTTACTACAGTTTTGTAGTGTATCTTGAGATCTGGGATTGTGATACCTCCAGCTTTGTTGTTGTTTTTCAAGATTGCTTTGGCTATTCAAGGTCTTTTGGGGTTTCATTCAAATTTTAGAATTATTTTTTCTAGTTCTGTTAAAAATACTATTGGTATTTTGATAGGGATTACATTGAATATGTAGATTGCTTTGGGTAGTATGGGTGTTTTAACAATATTAATTCTTCTAGTCCAGAAGCGTGGAATGTCTTTTATTTGTATCCTCTTCAATTTCTTTCATCAATGTCTTACAGTTTTTCAGAAGTATAGGTCTTTCACCTCCTTGGTTAAATCTATTCTTTGGTATTTTATTCTTTTTGGTGCAATTGTAAATGGGTTTGCTTTCTTAATTTCTCTTTTTGCTACTTTATTATTAGTGTATAGAAATGCAACAGATTTCTGTGTATTTTGTATCTTGTGACCTTACTGAATTAATTTATCCATTCTAGTAGTTTTTTGGTGGAGTCTTCAGGGTTTTCTATCTATAGTATCACATCATCTGCAAATAGTGAAAGTTTCACTTCTTTCTGACCAGTTTGGATGCTTTTTATTTCTTTTTCTTGTCTGCTGGCTGTGGTTAGGGCTTATAGTACTATGTTGAATGAAGGTGGTGAGTGGACATTCTTGTCTTGTTTCTGATCTTAGAAGAAAAGCTTTCAGGTTTTCACCCTTGAGTATGATGTTAGCTGTGGGTTTTTCATATATGACCTTTATGATCTTGAGGTATGTTCCTTCTAAACCCACTTTGTTGAGGGTTTTTTATCATAAATGGCTGCCGTACTTTGTCAAATGCTTTTTCTGCATCTACTGAGGTGATCATATCGTTTCTATCCTTTCTCTTATTGATGTGATATAATCATGTTGATTGATTTGTGAATATTGAACCACCCTTGCATACCAAGAATAAATCCCATTTGATCACGGCGAATGATTTTTTTTTTAAGATTTTTTTATTTATTTATGTGAGAGACAGCCAGCGAGAGAGGGAACACAGCAGGGGAGTGGGAGAGGAAGAAGCAGTCTCCCAGTGGAGGAGCCCAACGTGGGACTCGATCCCGGAATGCCAGGATCACGCCCTGAGCCAAAGGCAGATGCCCAACGACTGCACTACCCAGGCGTCCCCAGTGAATGATTTTTTAAATGTATTGTTGCATTTGGTTTGCTAATATTTTGTTGAGTATTTTTGCATCTATGTTCATCAGAGATATTGGCCTGCAGCTATCTCTTTTTGTGGCATCTTTATCAGTTTTTAGTATCAGGGTAATGCTGGCCTCAGAAGGAATTTGGAAGTTTTTCTTTTCTATTTTTTTGGAATGGTTTGAGAAGAATAGGTATTAACTGGTCTCTAAATGTTTGGTAAATTCACCTGTGAAGCCATCTGGTCCTGGACTTTTGTTTGTTGGGATTTTTTTGATTGCTGATTCAATTTCATTGCTAATATTCAGTATGTTCAAAATTTCTGTTTCTTCCTGATTAAGTTTGTGAAGATTCTTTTTTTAAAGAATTTATCTTTATCTTTTAGGTTGTCCAATTTGTTGGCATATAATTTTTCATAATCTTCTCTTATGATCTATTGTATTTCATGGTTTTGGTTGTTATTTCTGTTCTTTCATTTCTGATTTTATTGAGTCCTTTTTTTTTTTTTGAGTCCTTTCTTCCTTGAGGAGTCTTGCTAAAAGTTTGTCAATTTCATATCTTTTCAAATGTAGGCTTTGTACTTTCTATTTTAGGTGTTAGGCTAGGTTGTTTACTTGAGATTTTTCTTTTTAAGACTTATTTGTTTTAGAAAGAGAGAGGGCAGGTGGGGGTAGATGCAGGGAAGAGGGAAAAAGAGAATCCCAAGCAGACTCCATGCTGAGCATGGAGCCCAATGCTGGGCTCAGTCTCATGACCCTGAGATCATGACTTGAGCTGAAACCAAGAGCTAGACACTCGACTGACTGAGCTGCCCTGATTTTGTTTTCTTTCTTGAGGTAGGCCTGTATTGCTGTAAACTTCCCTCATAGAACTGCTTTTGTCCCAAAGATTTTGGACTGTTGTGTTTTCTTTTTTTTCCCCTTTTTTTTTAAAAAAATTTATCTCCAATTAGCTAACATATAGTACATCATTAGTTTCAGATGTAGAGTTCAATAATTCATCAGTTACATGGAACACCCAATGCTCATCACATCACATGCCTTCCTTAATGCCTGTCACCCAGTTACCCCATCCTCCCACCCACCTCCCCTCCAGAAACCCTCAGTTTCTTCCTCATAGTTACGAGTGTCTCATGGTTTGTCTCCCTCTGATTTTTTCCCATTCCTTTTTTCCCTCCCTTCCTTTATGATCCTCTGTACTGTTTCTTATATTCCTCATATGAATGAAACCATATGATAATTGTCTTTCTCTGATTGACTTATTTCACTCAGCATAATACCCTCCAGTTCCATCAACGTTAATATAAATGGTAATGTTTCATCCTTTTTGATGGCTGAGTAATATTCCACTGTGTATGTGTGTATATTCTGGAGAATGTTCCATGTGAACTCTAGAAGAATGTGTACTCTGTTGCTTTAGGGTGGGATGCTCTGAATATCTCTGTGAAGTCCATTTGGTCCAGTGTGTCATTCAAAGCTCTTGTTTCCCTGTTGCTCTTCTGCTTAAATGATCTATCCGTTGCTGTGAATGCTGTGTTAAAGTCCCCTGCTATTATTGTATTATTATCAATGTGTTTCTTTAATTTTATTATTAATTGGTTTATATAATTGGCTGCTCCCATGTTAGGAACATAAATAAATGCAATTTTTAGATCTTCTTGTTGGATAGATCATTTAATTATGATATATTGTTCTTCCTCATCTCTTATTACAGTCTTTGGTTTACAGTCTAATTTGTCTGATATAAGGATAGCTGCCCAAGCTTTCTTTTGATGTCCATTAGCAATGGTTTTCCACTCATTTTAAATCTGGAGGTGTCTTTGGGTCTAAAATGCATCTCTTGCAGACAGCATATCAGTCGGTCTTGCTTCTTTATCCAATCTGATACCCTGTGTCTTTTGTTTGAGGCATGTAGTCCATTTACATTCAGAGTAACTATTGAAAGATATGAATTTAGTGCCACTGTATTATGTGTAAAGTCACTGTTTCTATATTGTCTCCGTTCCTTTTGTTTGTTTGTTTGGCTTTGAAGGTTTATTTGGCCCTTTTTAATTTTTAAATTTATTTATTTATATATTTATGTATTTATTTGTTTATGTTCAGTTAGCCAACATATAGTACATCAATAGTTTTTCGTGTAGTGTTCAACGATTCATTAGTTGTGTATGACTCCCAGTGCTCATCAAAACATGTGCCTCCTTAATACCCATCACCTAGCTACCCCATCTTCCCCTTTCCCCTCCCTTCTGTAACCCTCAGTTTGTTTCCCAGAGTCCAGGTTCTCTCATAGTTTCTTTTCCTTTCTGGTCTATGTTACTTTTGAGCTCTGTCTTCGCTTAGAGAATCCCCTTTCATATTTCTCGTAGGGCTGGTTTAGTGATCATAAAGTCTTTTAGTTTCTGTTTGTCCTGGAAGCTCTTTTATCTCTCCTTCCATTCTGACTGACAGCCTTGTTGGATAAAGTATTCTTTTTTTTTTTTAATTTAATTTTATTATATTATGTTAATCACCATACAGTACATCCCCAGATTCCGATGTAAAGTGATGCTTCATTAGTTGCGTATAACACCCAGTGCACCATGCAATACGTGCCCTCCTTACTACCCATCACCAGTCTATCCCATTCCCCCACCCCCTCCCCTCTGAAGTCTTCAGTTTGTTTCTCATAGTCCATAGTCTCTCATGTTTCATTCCCCCTTCTGATTACCCCCCTTTTCTTTATCCCTTTCTTCCCCTACCGATCATCCTAGTTCTTATGTTCCATAGATGAGAGAAATCATATGATAATTGTCTTTCTCTGCTTGACTTATTTCACTTAGCATTATCTCCTCCAGTGCCGTCCATGTTGCAGCAAATGTTGAGAATTCGTTCTTTCTGATAGCTGAGTAATATTCCATTGTATATATGGACCACAGCTTCTTAATCCAGTCATCTGTTGAAGGGCATCTCGGCTCCTTCCATGATTTGGCTATTGTGGACAATGCAGCTATGAACATTGGGGTGCATATGGCCCTTCTCTTTACTACGTCTGTATCTTTGGGGTAAACACCCAGTAGTGCAATGGCTGGGTCATAGGGTAGTTCAATTTTTAACTTTTTAAGGGACCTCCACACTGTTTTCCAGAGTGGCTGTACCAACTTGCATTCCCACCAACAATGTAGGAGGGATCCCCTTTCTCCACATCCTCTCCAACAATTGTTGTTTCTTGCCTTGTCTATCTTTGCCATTCTAACTGGCGTAAGGTGGTATCTCAGTGTGGTTTTGATTTGAATTTCCCTGATGGCTAATGATTTTGAACATTTTTTCATGTGTCTGTTAGCCATTTGTATGTCTTCATTGGAAAAGTGTCTGTTCATATCTTCTGCCCATTTTATGATTTGTTTATTTGTTTCTCGTGTATTGAGTTTGAGAAGTTCTTTGTAGATCTTGGATACCAGTCCTTTATCTGTGGTGTCCTTTGCAAATATATTCTCCCATTCCGTGGGCTGTCTCTTAGTTTTTTTGACTGTTTCCTTGGCTGTGCAGAAGCTCTTTATCCTGATAAAGTCCCATAAGTTCATTTTATCTTTTATTTCTCTTGCCTTTGGAGATGTGTCGTGAAAAAGGTTGCTCTGGCCGATGTCATAGAAGTTGTTGCCTATGTTCTCCTCTAGAATTTTGATGGATTCCTGTCTCACATTGAGGTCTTTCATCCATTTGGAGTTTATTTTTGTGTATGGTGTGAGAGAGTGGTCAAGTTTCATTCTTTTGCATGTAGCTGTCCAATTTTCCCAGCACCATTTATTGAAGAGACTGTCTTTTTTCCACCGGATGTTTTTTCCTGCTTTATCAAAGATTAGTTGCCCAAAGAGCCGAGGGTCCATTTCTGGGTTCTCTATTCTGTTCCATTGGTCGATGTGTCTGTTTTTGTGCCAGTACCATGCTGTCTTTGTGATCACAGCTTTGTAGTACAGCTCGAAATCCGGCATTGTGATGCCCCCAGCTTTGTTTTTCCTTTTCAACAGTTCCTTGGAGATTCGGGGCCTTTTCTGGTTCCATACAAATTTAAGGACTATTTGTTCCAGTTCTTTGAAAAATGTCCTCGGTATTTTGATCGGGATAGCATTGAAAGTGTAGATTGCTCTGGGTAGTATGGACATTTTAACTATGTTAATTCTTCCAATCCATGAGCATGGAATATTTTTCCATCTTTTTATGTCTTCCTCAATATCTTTCAAAAGTGATCTATAGTTTCTAGCATATAGGTCCTTTACGTCTCTGGTTAAGTTAATTCCAAGGTAACGCATGGTTTTTGGTGTTATTGTAAATGGGATGGATTCCCTAATTTCTCTTTCTTCAGTCTCGTTATTCGTGTATAGAAATGCAACTGATTTCTGGGCATTGATTTTGTATCCTGCCACCTTACTGAATTGTTCTATAACTTCTAATAGTTTGGGAGTGGATTCCTTTGGGTTTTCCATATAGAGTATCATGTCATCTGCAAAGAGAGACAGTTTGACTTCTTCTTTGCCGATTTGGATACCTTTGATCCCTTTTTGTCTTCTGATTGCTGTTGCAAGGACTTCTAGTACTATGTTGAATAATAGTGGCGAGAGTGGGCATCCTTGTCGTGTTCCTGATCTTAAGGGAAAGGCTTCCAGCTTTTCCCCATTGAGAATAATGCTTGCAGTAGGCTTTTCATAGATGGCTTTTATGAGATTGAGAAATGTACCCTCTATTCCTACACTCTGAAGGGTTTTAATCAGGAAAGGATGCTGTATTTTGTCAAATGCTTTTTCTGCATCAATTGAGAGGATCATATGGTTCTTGAGTCTTTTCTTGTTGATATGATGTATCACATTGATTGATTTGCGAGTGTTGAACCATGCTTGCATCCCAGGTATGAATCCCACTTGGTCATGATGGATAATCCTTTTAATGTACTGTTGGATTCTATTAGCAAGGATCTTGTTGAGGATTTTGGCATCCATATTCATTAGAGAAATCGGTCTGTAATTCTCCTTTTTGAGGGGGTCTTTGCCTGGTTTGGGGATCAAGGTAATATTAGCCTCATAGAATGAGTTTGGTAGCTTTCCTTCTGTTTCTATTTTTTGAAATAGCTTTAGGAGAATAGGTATTATTTCTTCTTTGAATGTTTGGTAGAATTCCCCAGGAAAACCGTCTGGGCCTGGAGTTTTATTATTTGGAAGGTTGTTTATCACTGACTCAATTTCTTCATAGTTAATTGGCCTATTTAAGAAATCTATTTCTTCCTGTTTCAGTCTTGGTAGTTTATAGGTTTCCAGGAAGGCCTCCATCTCTTCCAGATTGTTTAGTTTTTTGGCATATAGCTGTTGATAAAAGTTTCTAATAATCCTTGCAATTTCAATGGTGCTGGTCGTGACCTCTCCCTTTTCAGTCATAATTTTAATAATCTCAGTCCTTTCTCTTTGTTTTTGGACAAGTTTTGCCAGTGGTCTATCAATTTTATGGATTCTCTCAAAGAACCAGCTTCTAGTCCTGTTGATCTGCTCTACTGTGGTTCTGGTCTCTAATTCATTGATTTCTGCTCTAATCTTGGTCAACTCCTTCCTTGTCAGTGGGTTAGGCCTGTCCCTCTGTTGCTGTTCCAGTTTCTTGAGGTGAGAATATAGAAACTGCATTTTAGATTTTTCTATTCTTTTGAGTGAGGCTTGGATGGCTATGTATTTCCCCCTTAGGACTGCCTTTGCAGTATCCCATAGGTTTTGGACCGTTGTGTATTCATTCTCGTTGGTCTCCATAAATTGTTTAATTTGTTTTTTGATTTCCTGGTTTATCGAGTCATTCTTGAGCAGGATGGTTCTTAGCCTCCAAGTGTTTGAGTTTCTTCCAGGTTTTTCCTTGTGGTTGAGTTCCAATTTCAGAGCGTTGTGGTCTGAGAATATGCAGGGGATAATTTCAATCTTTTGGTATTGGCTGAGACCTGTTTTGTGTCCCAGAGCATGATCTATTCTTGAGAATGTTCCATGGGCATTTGAATAGAATGAGTATTCTTTGGTTCTGGGGTGTAGTGTTCTATATATATCTATGAGGTCCAACTCGTCGAGTATGGCATTCAAAGCCTTTGATTCTTTGCTTAGTTTTTGCCAGGGTGTTCTGTCTATTTCTGATAGTGGGGTGTTGAGGTCCCCTACTATTACTGTGTTCTTATCTATATGTCTCTTTATTTTGGTTAAGAGTTGGCTTGTGTATCTTGCTGCTCCCCTGTTGGGGGCATATATATTAATAATTGTCATATCCACTTGTTGAATACTTCCTTTAAGAATAATATAGTGCCCTTCTGTATCTCTCTCTATGGCCTCTAGTTTAAAATCCAGTCTATCTGATATGAGAATTGCTACTCCAGCTTTCTTTTGAGGTCCATTTGCGTGGAAGATGGTACTCCATCCCCTTACTCTAAGTCTGAATGCATCTTTGGGTTCAAAATGAGTCTCTTGTAGACAGCAAATGGATGGGTCATGTCTTTTTATCCAATCTGCAACCCTGTGGCGTTTTATGGGAGAGTTTAAGCCATTTAGATTGATAGAGATTATTGACAGATATGATTTTAATGATGCCATTTCTCTTTAAAGTCTTTGTATCGGTTGTGACTTGCTGCTCTGTATCACTCTTGGGGCCTTTTTACCTTTATAGAGCCCCCCTTAATATCTCCTGTAGGGCTGGTTTCGTGGTTACGAAATTGGTTAATGATTGGCGATTTTGGAACGTCTTTATTTCTCCATCAATTCTGAATGACAGCTTTGCTGGATAAAGGATCCTTGGCTGCATGTTTTTCTCTGAAAGAGCTTTAAAAATGCCCCCCCAAGCCTTTCTCTCATTCCAGGTCTCTGTAGACAGGTCTGACGTAATCCTGATACCTTTGCCTTGGTACGTGAGAAATTTCTTTGCCCTGGCCGCTTTCAATACTGTATCCTTGGATCTAATATTTGCGAATTGCACTATGACATGCCGTGGCGTAGGTTTGTCCTGGTTGAGCTTGGATGGGGTCCTCTCTGCCTCTTGGACACGAATGCTTGTTTCCCTTGCTAGATTAGGGAAGTTTTCAGCTACAATTTGTTCAAATATCTCTTCTAGACCTCTGTTTTTCTCCACCCCTTCAGGGATGCCGATGATTCTGACATTGGATCGTTTCATAGAGTCAGTAATCTCCCGTAATCTACATTCGTGGGCGTGGATTTTTTTAAGACCAGCTTCTATTTTCGTTTTTTCTTCTACTAACCCATCCTCCAATTCGCTAACGCGTTCCTCTGCCTCGGTGACCCTGGCCGTCAGAGCCTCTAGTTTTGACTGTATTTGGCCCACTGAGTTTTTAATTTCTGTCAGATTCGCTCTCATTTCTGCCCTTAGGGATTCTATATTCTCAGCAACGCTTTCTCTGATGCTTTTTTCAAGTTTACTCATCATCTTGACCATTGTTGCTCTGAATTCCATTTCTGATAATTGGGATACATCCATATGTATTAATTCTGTGGCCGAGGCCAATTCTGTGGCAGAGGCCACAGACTCATTATCTTTTCTTTGCTGGGGGGGACTTCTCCTTCTCGTCATTCTGATGAAGAGAGATTGCAGGGTTGTCCAGAGCCCAAGTGTTGACTGGGACCCAGGCCGTGCGCCCTTGTTTTATAGAGATCTTAGGGATGTGGGCTTCTTCCTTAAAGAGTTTATTTATTTATTTGAGAGAGAGAGAGACAGTCAGCAAGAAAGGGAACCCAAGCAGAGGAGTGGGAGAGGAAGAAGCAGGTTCCCGGTGGAGAAGCCCGATGAAGGACTCCTTACGGAGCGTTGTGATCACACCCTAATCCGAAGACAGGTGCTTGGTGACTGCGCCACTCAGGCGCTCCGGGTTGTGGGCTTCTTGATTTTTCAGCCTGCCTTCTGGGGGAGGGGCCTGCCTGCCGGTACTCAGAAAACCCTGTTTGGGTAGAGTCTCTGTGTCCCTTGCGAGGGGGGATGGGGATGGGCACCCTGTGAGCCGGTATTTCCGGGCTTTTGTTCTCTGGCGGCTTTCCCTGGCGGTTTGCTATGCCTCTTCTGAGAGAGCAGCAGCGGCTGAAATTCAGCCTCTGTCTCAGAACAGAGGGATCGCGGATCGTTCTCCACTGATGTTCTGGCCACTTTAACTCTGTTTCTGTTGGTGCTGCTCAACCCTGCAGCATCCCGGGCTGTGCGCCCCACACCCGGCGTCCCAGCCCTCACTTCCAGGGCCGGCACGTCTCTGTCCTTTGTGTTTCCAACCCCGCCAGCCGCCAGCCGCCCCGCGCGGGCTCCCGGAGCTCCCCGTCTCAGTCTGGTGTCTCACGGGTGCTGACCGCGAGTCCGCCTGCTCCCCCGTGCAGGTGGCCCTCCAGCCGCCAGCCGCCCCGCGGACGCTCCCGGAGCTCCCGGTCTCAGCCTCGATCCAGTGAGCACACCGGAGCTCCGGAGCTCCGTGAGATGCTTGGTGGTGCACGCTCCCGGCTCACGGACTCAGTCTGCCGTTTCCAGAGTGCGGGTCCGCGGTCCGCCCGCTCCCCGGTGCAGGTGGCCCGCCAGCCGCCCTGCGCGCGCGCTCCTGGAGCTCGCGTTCTAAGTCTGTTGTCTCGCGGGTGCCGTCCGCGAGTCCGCCTGCTCCCCCGTGCAGGTGGCCCGCCAACCGCCAGCCGTCCCGCGTGCGCTCCCGGAGCTCCCTTCTCAGCCTGCTGTCTCAAGCGTGCGGGTCCGCGGTCTGTCCGCTCCCCCTTGCAGGTGGCTACCGCTTCCCGGCGCCCTGACACGGCGGCTCCCTCCCCCTTCTGTTTAGCTTCCGATATCTGTGCGCGGTTTCACGGCTCCCCGCTTCGTACCTCGATACTCAGCGCTGGAGATGTTCATTTGTAGAGATCCAGATGTATCTTCCTGCGTCTCAGGCTGATTCCGTGGATATTCCTGCTGGTCTGGGTACCTATCCAGCTCAACTCAGGGGACCGGCTGAAAAAGGGGTCCCCTACTCCTCCGCCATCTTAACCTCCCTCCTGGATAAAGTATTCTTGCTGCGTGTTTTTCTCAGTAGTATATCCTGAATATATCATGCCAGTTCTTTCTGGCCTGCCAGGTATGTGTGAATAGGTTTTCTGCCAGTCTAATGTTTCTACCCTTGTAGTTTAAGGAACTCTTGTCTCTAGCTGGTTTCAGGATTTTCTCTTAAGCTCTCAAATTTGCAAGCTTCACTATTACATGTTGGGGTATTGATCTATTTTTATTGATTTGAATGGGGATTCTCTGTGCCTCCTGGACTTGAATGCCTGTTTCCTTCCCTGGATTAGGGAAGTTCTCAGCTATGATTTGCTCACATATATCTTCTGTCCCGTTTTCTCTTTCCTCTTCCTCTGGGACCCCAATTATTCTAATATTGTTTTGCTTTATGCTGTCACTGATTTCTAGAAGTCTTCCCTCATGATCCTGCCATTGTTTTTCTGTCTTTTCCTCAGCCTTCTTACTTTCCATCATTTTATCTTCTATGTCGCTGAGTCTCTCTTCTGCCTAGCTGTTAGAGCACCCATTTTAGACTGCATCTCAGTTAAAGTATTTTTAATTTTGGCCTGATTAGATTTTTGTCTCTGCACTAAGGGATTCTCTAGTGTCTTTTATGCTTTTTTCGACCCCAGCTGGTATCTTCATAATCGTTTTTCTGAATTTTAGGTCCAACATCTTTCTTATATCCATGTTGATTAAATCTTATAGCAGAGAGTACTATCTCTGGGTTTTTTTTTGTTGTTGTTGTTGTGAATTTCTCTTTCTAGTCATTTTGTCCAAAGAAGAATTGAAGAACAAGAGAGCAAAATAAAAACTATCCACCACAACCCCAGTGAAATATACAATAGCCAAATTAGAAGAGATCGGGAACCAAAAAAGAAAAAAAAAGGGAAAAAGGAATATAATCTAACAGGTGGACAGAACAGGATGATATACCTTGTCCTGGGTGCATTTTGGTCTGTTTGTTAGAAGACACTAGTCCCCAAATTGTAAAATTGTAAAGAGAGAAAAACGTGTGTGTGTGTGTGTGTGTGTGTGTGTGTGTGTAGATATATATCTACACACACACACATACACAAATAAAATTCAGTACAGTGAATACAGTGAAAGAAGCCAAAAATGAATATATTTATAAAATATAAATGTAAAAATGAAAATTAAAAAAAGACTTAAAAAGAGTTGATAAAATAAACTAGTTGAAAAGGAAAAAAAGAATTTTAAACTAAAAGACTAAAGAATCATGAGAAAAAAACCTCGAATTCTATATACTATTTTCCCCTTGTACTGGAGTTTTTCAGTTTTGTGTAATCTGTAAACTTGGTATTAGCATTGTGTTCCTGCTGGTCTTCTGGGGGAGGGGCCTGTTGCCCTGATTCTCAGGTGTCTCTGCCTGGGCGGAGTTGCACCGCCCTTGCCAGGGGTCAGGCTCAGGGTAAGGTGCTTTGGGTTGCTCTATGTGACTTTTGTTTCTTGAAGGCTTCTCCTGCTGCTTTAGAGGATGAAAGTAAACCAAGAGATGGATGCTTAACAAAGTGAGCCACCGAGGTGCTCTTATTCTTGTGCTGTGTAATTCTTCTTTTTTCTTTTGTTCAGCTTCATTTTCCATTATTTTATTTTCTATGTCACTAATTCATTCTTCTGCTTCTTCATCCTCCTTCCCCTCCCCAGCTCCTTTAATCCTTTTCTCCACTAAACCACGTCTCTAAACTTCCTACCTTCTTCAGTGTGGCCTTTTCTCTCCTTTCAGTTGTGGAGTTTGTTCTGTCACTCTTCAGGTCAAGTTCTGGAGTATTAGGATGATGTGATAGTCATCTAGTTGTGTTTGTGGCATAAGATGAGCCCAGACTAGAGTCCTCCTATTGCACTGCCATCTTTTATCCATTAGAGCCCTAGGGATATTAATCATAGTTACTTTAAATTCCATGTGTAGTACTTCCAGCATACCTGCCATGTGTAATTTTGATTCGTGCTCTGTCTCTTCAAACTGTGTTTTTGCTGTTTTGTTTTTCTTTGTAATTTTTTCTTGATAGCTGGACATGATGTAGTGGGTAAAAGGAAAGGCTCTAAATAGCCTTTAGTAATGTGTTGGGAGAGGGGGAGTGTTCTCTAGTCCTATGATTAGGTCTCAGTCTCTTAGTGAGTCTTTGCCTCAGACCTATGAACTTCACAAATATTTCTTAGTTCTTTCACCACTTCTCCACTCTCCTTTGGTGGGACAGGATGGCTAAAGTAGCCTGGAGTGAGTATTCTCTTCTCTCAGATGGAAGGATAGACATTCCTGGAGTTCACTATTTCCATTCCTCCAGGTCAGTTAGACTGATAAAACCCAGTAGTTTTGGGTCTTGTAAAATTGTTTCTCTTGAGGTCAGATCTTAAGATCAGAGTGCTCTGCTATTTCAAAATATTTCCTTCTATTGCCCCTGCTGGAATCATGAGGGGATTTTTCTACAGTATTTACTGTGAGAACTGGTTAAGACCCTAGTGGTAAAACTCACAAAAACGGGGGGTCCTGCTAGAACTGGGTCCCCATGGTGATTTTAACTTTCAGACTTGATTCCTGAGCCTCTAGCAGTTTATTAGAGTTTGGTTTTTCTACCATAGCACTGGTTCCCAAGGAGTTGTCAGCTTACAGTTGTTTTCCACGGTTAAGTTCTGATTCTCTGTATTCTCCTGTTAGTGTCTCCCATTTTGAGGGTAGTGGTTTGCCCTGTGATCTTGCTTCTTTTGTGGATTTAAGAAGAGTTGTTGATTTTTAAGTTCAGCTTTTTACTTGTCCTTAAGGTGAGTGGCACTTCCCAGCTCCTTTAAATGTGGAACTGGAAACCAGAAGTCTGTTAATTTTTCAGTCTGTTTTCTCTCTGTTGTTCAGTTGGCTAATTTCTATTTTTCTATCTTTTAGTTCAGTTATTCTTTCTTCTGGTCCCTCCATTTTGTCACTAGCCCAGATGCTGAGGTTCTCATTTTGATTATTTTTTTTCATTTCTAAAATTTTCATTTGGTTGGTTTTTACATCTTTAATGAGACTTTCTATTTCTTGCTAAGGCTTTCTGTTTTTTTCTTTTGTTTCAAGTGTGTTTATAATTGTTCATTGAAGCATTTATATAATGGTTGCTTTAAGACCTTTGTCAGATATTGCTCTCTCTCGGTGTTGGCATCTATTAATGGTCTTTTTATTCAGTTTGAGATTGTCCTGGTTCTTATGATGAGATATTGTTATTGAAATCCTGATGGTTTTGTAAGATGTAATGAGACTCTAGATCTTATTTCTTTTGTTTTAGCTGGCCTCCTTTTACGTGTCTTTTTCTGAGGGAGTGGGGTTGCTGCCTTGTTTCTGCTAGCTGGAGGTCAAAGCCAGGTTTCCTAGTTGGCCTTGGTTGACACCTGAATGGCGATGGTGTTCTTGTCAGTACTGTTTGAGTTGGGAGTTCTGTCTCCCTCTGTGGTCCCAATGACGTGATGTAGTGATACCCTCATCATTGTGGGTTTGGTGGAATTTGTTGCTCTTGACTAGGCCTCCTGTGATACTACCTTAGTGGGGAGTGAGAGGAGTACCTTATTATTATTACTGGATGGAGGTAGACATCCAGGCTCCCCATATAATTTCTACTGC
The DNA here is from genome assembly GCF_002007445.2 of Ailuropoda melanoleuca. NCBI lineage: Eukaryota > Metazoa > Chordata > Mammalia > Carnivora > Ursidae > Ailuropoda > Ailuropoda melanoleuca. The sequence goes on from NC_048219.1 coordinate 81,222,818, forward strand.
CTTTTCTGGGGTTGGGGAACTCACTACTGGTTGGAGATGAAGGACACAACTCCTTATTTGATCTTATCTGACACCACTTTGATGGGAGTGTTTTAATGCATTACCACAGCCTCATTATGTCATTTCTAGAAGTTTTATTTAGTTTATGGATATCTTCCTTCTTTTGTTTTTAAAGAATGATACAATACTTTTTTAAAATCCACAACCGGGGCGCCTGGGTGGCACAGCGGAAGCATCTGCCTTCGGCTCAGGGCGTGATCCCGGCGTTGTGGGATCGAGCCCCACATCAGGCTCCTCTGCTATGAGCCTGCTTCCTTTCTCTCCCACTCCGCCTGCTTGTGTTCCCTCTCTCGCTGGCTGTCTCTATCTCTGTCGAATAAATAAAAATAAAAATCTTTTAAAAAAAAATCCACAACCAGTAATTCCAGCACCTGAAATCTTTGCAGATCCAAGTCCGCCTTTCATTTATTCTGCTGACTGCTCATGGTGCTTTGTTTCCTCTTGTGATTGTGAGGTCTTATAACTTCATCTGTGGAACTTCTTTAACACTTTGATTGGAAGTACATTTTTCCAGAGAAAATTTGCATTAGCAGCTCTGGGATCCTGGGTGAACTTAGGGGCACTTCAAATTAAGTTTTGGCTTGGAGCTTTTTAGAACATTCAAGCAGCATACATTCAGTTCTCACACATGCCTAAGGTCTAGTTTGTGATTATGATTTCTCAGAGGAGACATTTATTACCAGACTATGAGAAATAGTATCATAGTGGACACCACATATTTGGTTATCATTTTCTTCTCTCCAGATCTACTTTTCCCATTTTGTTTTCAGAGGTGGACCACTGGGGGTGTAGTTCTAGTGGTAGAGCATTTGACAGCAGAGGTGGACCACTAACCCTTTCATTTCCACACAGATTTTCAGAATGGAACTTTTAAAAATATAAACCTGAAACATAATTTTTTGCCTAACATCCTTCATCATTTTGCATGGTCTTTATGACTTATAAGCCTTATAAACCTTTGAGCAAGTCATATAAGTCCTGTTATGATCTTGCCGTTATTATCTTTCCAATCATATCTGCTTTAATTCCTCCCTCATAATTTAAGTTTCATGCTATTGAAATAAATTTCCTTTAGACCCCAGAATGTGTCATCTTGTCTCTTCCATTTTTGTTTTTGTACGTGCTCTTTCACCTGTCTGTGATACACTTTTTTCCCCAACAACTCCCACTTACTCTTGTTAATTTCTCCTGGCTTTCAAATGTTTGAACTGAGCTGACAGTTTCTGGAAGCCTCCCTTGAATTTTCCCTATCTATGTCTGTCTCCCCTTATCTGTGACTTCTATTATACTTTTGGCTTGGGTGCCCCCTCTCTATATATTTCCAGAATTTCCTAGTGAGTGCCCATCAGCACTTATCATTGATTATTTGTCTGCCTGCCCAGTTGCATTGTAAATACCATGAATTTTAAGGTCCAATTTCTAGTATACACCACCATTATCATTGTCATAATAATCTTTAACATTTATTGACTATATGCTACACGTTGTTAAACATTTTAAGTTGCATTATTTTGTTTAATCCTTCAGATATGAATAACTATCATTATTCTCTTTTTCCAGTTGAAAAAAGTGGAGACAGACTGGTTAAGTATCATGCCCAAGCTTAGGTAGCTAGTAAGAGGACATAGAATAATTTGAACCCAGGGAAGAGAGCATGAATTTCTTTTTTTGTCCTACTGTTTTTATGAGGTTTAAAAGTGAATGCACACATACACATAAAGCACACAGACTAGTACCTAACACTTAGTATTAGTAAACATTACCTATAGAGTCAAAAGCTTTTTTAAATAATATTTCAGCACATGAATATAGTATTTTATTTTAATTATTTATTTAGAGATTTATTTATTTGAGAAAGAGAGAGGAAGAGAGAGAGAGAAAATGAGCAGGAGGGGCAAAGGGAGAAGGAGAGAGAATCTCAAACAGGCTCTGCTGAGCTTGGAGTCCAACACCAGGCTTGATCTCACAAGCCTGAGATCATGACCTAAGCCAAAATCAAGAGTCGGATGCCTAACTGGCTACACCACCCAGGTGCCCCAAGTGTAATATTTTAGAAAATTGAAACTCAAAATGGGCAATGATGAAAATGAAATATAGAATAGTTTCACCATTAGAAGATAAATTACTTGTAATATTTTTGCGTGTATTGTTTCCTTTCACATGTACTATTTATATAAATACCATTTAAACTTGCCCTTTTTATTATGTGAGTTTTGTGACTATAAAGTCCAAATTAATAAAGTCTATCATCATTTATAGTGGCTACATGGTATGCCATTGTGTGTATGTACCATCATAATTTATCTCCTGTTGAATATTTAGGTTGTTTTCAATGTTTAGCTATTATTAAAAATGTAGTACCAAAAACCTTATACATTCACCATTGAGTGCTTGGGAGATAATAATCTTGAAAAGTCAATAAAAGTAGATGATGGCCAGTATCAGTGCATCTATATATTTGCATAATTATAGTTCATTTTAGAGTATCTCATGGAAGAAAAAAGTAATTGTAACAAATAATTTGCTTTCTTGGTATGTATTTTTTATTAAGTACTACCAATCCACAACTCTCTTTTTTAGAATTACAGAATGAAAACTTAAAAGAATCAAATGAGAAGCAGGATCATTTGACATCAGAACTAGAAGATATTAAAATGTCTTTGCAAAGAAGTGTGGTATGATATAAAAACCGATTAGTGTGTGATAAGCATCACACTATGAATCAACAGATATTTATTGAATGCTAGTACTATGTACAAGGGCCCAGAACTTCAAATAGAGAGGATAAAATCACAGTCTACAAAATGCTTATAGTTTAATTAAAAACATTGGATAAAAACACTCAAAAGTATAACTAAAAATACAAGATCGCGCTACAAATACCAACAGTGATTCAGGCAAAAATTGCTACAGTAGTTCTAAAAATTGAAAGAACACTACGGGCAAGAAGACTCCATTGGGAGGTTGGGACTATAGGCTGACTTTGGGAGAATGGTGAATTGAAACAGAAATATCGAATGGGCATTCCAGATTGGCCAAGGTTTGGGTGTGTGGGGGGGATGATAGAATCAGGAGGGAGGAAGAGGCAGCAAATTCCAGAAGCAGATGAGTTCAGGTTGTTGTTGTTGTTGTTGTTTTTTCTTAAGGGCCTTGGATTATAGCATTTGTTTTGTACTTTATTTCATTTAGAGTACTCAGAAGGATTTAGGGGAAGATTTACAGGTAGCAACAAAAAAAATATATCAGCTCACTGCAGAAAAAGAAGCTCAAATGGAAGAATTTAATAAAGCTAAAGCTGCTCATTCATTTGTGGTTACTGAACTTAAAACTTCTATCTGCAACTTGAAAGAATTATTGACAACAGAACAGCAAAGGTAAAAATATTTTTTATTTAGCTGAATAAAAACAACTTATTTGCAATATTCATTGTATTTTCTCTTGTCAACTGATTTCTTATAACATCTGTAACCAAGTCTCACTCTTTTTAAAAAGATTTATTTATTTGAGAGAGAGAGTGAGCTTGAGTGGGGAGAGGGACAGAGGTAGAGGGAGAAGCAGACTCCCTGCAGAGCAGGGAGCCCGAGGTGGGGCTCAATCCCAGGACCCTGAGATCATGTCCTGAACTGAAGTCAGGTGCTTAATCAACTGAGCCACCCAGGAGACCCCCAAGTCCCTTTTTTAATGTAAAAAGTGGGAATACATTTTAAAAGTTTGTATTAGGTAAGCAGGTATCCTGGAAAAAGATAGTGCGTATTCTCTAGGATAGTTCCCATGCATACTCTGTCACAGAGTCAAGCTATATAGACAAGCTCATAAGTGCTGATGCAGTGATAGGACATATTTAATTAAACTATGGATTATTATTAGCTTCATAGAAATAACTTCCTAGGGTGTGGGTTTGTTTTACTGGGGTCTGTAACCTTTCTGACATATAAAATTAGTAACTAGCCTGGAACAGAGTAGGTACTCAAGTACTCTTATTAAATTAATGAATTAATGAATATGAGTAGCTATAAAAATTCATTTGCATTTCATCTAAATAACAATTTGTCTAAAACTTGAATTAAAAACTTACTCTGTTTTCACTTTTTTATATTTGTATTTATTAAGCTGTGTTATGAGGCCTAAGTGATTATTTTTGTCCCATTAACGTTAGGGTTAATTAAGTCTGGTAGGATGAAAGAGAGGAACAAGCTTTTCTGTGAAGTCATGACCAGTGTTTTTTCTCTACTGCTTTTGAATGGTGGAGGAAGAAAAGCTAGCTTTTCTAAAAAGCTCAGCTCATCTTATATATTCTTGGTTGATCTATCTAAGCAGTTTCAAATTTTGAAATTGTAAGTGGCCTTAAATATCATCTGTTCCAATTACCTCAGTTTTTTAGATGAGGAAGCTGAAAGCTGGGGAAAGTAAGTGAATCGCACAATTCTCACATTTATATTGTTCCTAAGGCAGAATTCAATGTAATAATAGTTACATATTCAATCTCTTTCAAAGTTCTAGGATGCTTTAATTTGATTATCATCAATAGCTAAGAGGTAAATTGTCACCATAAGCTTTAAGGTTTTTGTGCAGATGTAATTAATATACAAGTATGTATTAATAATAATATCTTATTTTGAAGTGTAATGCCATATGGCATGGTAGGTACTCAAAAAAGTGTTTCATAATTGAATGAGTGAATCTTTGCAAGATATATTGTTAAATTGCACCAATTTCAGTTACTAGATGAATTCTGATTAAAAAAATGTTTTACATTGTAAACTAATATATTTTACAAGATTGGAAAAAAGTGATGATCAATTGAAAATACTTACCGTGGAGCTTCAGAAGAAATCAAGTGAACTGGGTAAGATTTAGAGAATAATGTGTACATGATAATATTAGCCAATTATAAAAACATAAACTATTTCAGAATAAAAAATAGTTTCTCCTCTGTCATTTATCAATGATTATTTTGTAATTTTTAATTTGACTTTTCAAGGACAGAAAATTTAAACCTTAAAGACTTCAGTTCCATTATGTAGTTCATAGATACCTAGAAGTGTAAGGAGCCTAAGAGATGTCTGTAGTCTGTTTCTTATTTTAGGATTTAGAGGACTTCATAATTCTTGGTGGAAAATGTCTATTATATTTTCATTGAATTTCGAAATTCTATTGATTTGTCATGTTGGATTATGAACTATTTATAGGAAGATGCTATCCTGTTTAGTCATATGGTATTGTTAATATTCAACAGATTTAATGGCCAAAAGAGAGAGATGTTCTATAGTTATTTTGTGAATTTATGACCTTTTAATTAGCTAATCCTAGTAAATCCTATGTTTCGTATTTACAGATATGTACAGATGTGGAGAATTACAAAGATAGAAAAACATTTTTTTCTAATTTTGGAGAAAAGAATTATTTTTAAAAGATTTATTATATTTTATTTTTAGAGAGAGGGAGTGAGCGAGCATGTGCAAGAGTGGGGAGGGAGTAGAGGGAGAGGTAGTCTCAAGCAGACTACCCTTGAGCATGGAGCCTGACACAGGGCTTGATCCCATGACCCTGAGATCATAAGCTGAGCTGAAATCAGGATTTAGATGCTTAACCATCTGAGCCACACAGGTGCCTCCAAAAGATTTATTTTTATAAATTAAAATAATGCATGAATTGGCAGGTGTTTTTCTAGACTACACAACTTTCTGTAAGCTGTATTATTAGCTTTGGATACTTGTATAATTAAAATAATTGCAAGAATTTTTGCCTTGGTGTAGGATGTTTGGTTGAACTTTTAACTTATTTGTGCTTTTCCTTTGGTAATGCCTAATTTCCTACTATCGACTAGACCAATCTTTGAGTGTCCAAAATTGTACTATTCAATGATAAATAATTTCTTTGGTATTATTTTATGTTAGAATGATTGTAAATGCATTTTTCATCTAATTTTTAAATCTTTCTTCAATTGAATGTTGTGTACTAAGGAATAATTTTAGTTCTTAAAATATCTTTAATGGTTATTTATTTGTAATAATTCACTCTGATATTGAAATTAAGTGGCTCTTACTGTCAGATTAACAAATCAAATGCACAAGGTGACTTTTCTCATAATAGAGCAATATATTAAGAGAAGTTTGGATAAAAAATTCTTCTAGAACTGTGAAGCAGTTTTGTGTGTGTTTCTTAGCATTATCTTAGGTGCTGTGGGAACATGTACAGGATGTAAAAAACCACACTCGAGAAATCTTTAATTATTGTGGGAGAAATGTTGAACACATAAAATAATTAGAACAGTGTTTCCAAAATGAGGGGATGAGCAAGAATTGTATTAAGGGAAGGAAATATTGGAACTTCTTTTTTTTTTTAAATATTTCTGCATGTGCATATCTCTTTATTAGCAGGATCTATATACCTTGAAGGTTTTTTAAAAAAATTTTTANTACCCCCCTTTTCTTTATCCCTTTCTTCCCCTACCGATCATCCTAGTTCTTATGTTCCATAGATGAGAGAAATCATATGATAATTGTCTTTCTCTGCTTGACTTATTTCACTTAGCATTATCTCCTCCAGTGCCGTCCATGTTGCAGCAAATGTTGAGAATTCGTTCTTTCTGATAGCTGAGTAATATTCCATTGTATATATGGACCACAGCTTCTTAATCCAGTCATCTGTTGAAGGGCATCTCGGCTCCTTCCATGATTTGGCTATTGTGGACAATGCAGCTATGAACATTGGGGTGCATATGGCCCTTCTCTTCACTTCGTCTGTATCTTTGGGGTAAACACCCAGTAGTGCAATGGCTGGGTCATACGGTAGTTAAATTTTTAACTTTTTAAGGGACCTCCNTGCATTGGAATCCGGGGATGTACTGTATGGTGACTAACATAATATAATAATAAAATAAAAATTAAAAAAAAATTTTTATTGTTATGTATGTCACCATGCAATACATCATTAGTTTTTGATGTAGTGTTCCATGATTCACTGCTTGCATTTAACATCCAGTGCTCCATGCAATATGTGCCCTCCTTAATATCCATCACCAAGCTGACCCATCCCCCCACTTCCCTCCCCTCAGGAACCCTCAGTTTGTTTCTCATAGTCCATAGTCTCTCACGGTTTGTGTCCCCTTCTATTCCCCCCCACTTCATATTTCCCTTCCTTCTCCTAATGTCCTCCATGCTATTCCTTATGTTCCACATATAAGTGAAACCATATGATAATTGCCTTTCTCTGCTTGACTTATTTCACTTAGGATAATCCCCTCCAGTTCCATCCATGTCGATGCAAATGGTGGGTATTTATCCTTTCTGATGGCTGAGTAATATTCTATTGTATATATGGACGACATCTTCTTTATCTATTCGTCTGTTGAAGGGCTTCTCGGCTCCTTCCACAGTTTGGCTATTGTGGACATTGCTGCTACGAACATTGGGGTGCGTGTGCCCCTTCTTTTCACTACATCTGTATCTTTGGGGTAAATACCCAATAGTGCAATTGCTGGATCATAGGGTAGTTTTATTTTTAACTTTCTGAGGAACTTTTATTTATTTTATGTTTTTTATATGTTTTTATAATGAATATCACAATACATGTATTTATTTTTAAAAATTTTATATGATATATAAATATGTATTTGTGTTTTATACATATTTATGTATTTGGGGTGAATGCTCACAGATTCGTTACTGATGGAGATGTGTTAATGCTGATGACAAGAGGAAGCCAAAGGTATCAGTGTGGACTGCAGAATTGGAAAAGACTTTATAGAAGAGGTAGATTTTAAATGTAGACTTTAAGGTATAAAGAGGCTTTGGGTAGTGGTAGAGAATGGTGGAATGAGGAAAGTGTTACGTGTAGGAGCTCAGTGTTAACAGTGACATAAGTAAGTGCTCAGCATTAGCTTATTTCCTTCTTCTGTTAAAAGTGTAGTTCTCAAAATCAAAATCTTGGATGATACTCTTTTCTCTTTTTTCTCCCTTATCTTTCACTTCTAATTGGTTTTCCAGTGCTGGTGTTTCTAACTTTTAATATCTAGCTCATAAAATCTAACTAATGTGATTTTATCTTTTGAATCATTCCCTTTTTCTTCATCTCCACAGACCTAGAACAGTTCTAGCCCTTATTTCTTCTTTCCTGATTTTAAGATTCCAGCACATTCACTTAGTCTACCAGAGGGATGCATGTGAGTAACATAAGGGACACAAATTGTATTTGGCAGATTAGTCATCAAACCATGCTTCAGTTTGCCCTCATTTGTCTTCATCTTTGTTCATCCCTTGTTGTATTTAATAGAATACAAACAGAAGCTTTGCCTTATTTTCATAACCTTTTTTCTTACTGCAATAGCCTGTATTCTTATTGCTTTGTTTCCTGATTATGCTTTGCACTTTTCCTTGATGGTATATTCTTTTTTTTTTTTTTTTAAAGATTTATTTATTTATTTATTCGACAGAGATAGTGACAGCCAGCGAGAGAGGGAACACAGGCAGGGGGAGTGGGAGAGGAAGAAGCAGGCTCATAGCAGAGGAGCCTGATGTGGGGCTCGATCCCACAACGCCGGGATCATGCCCTGAGCCGAAGGCAGACGCTTAACAGCTGTGCCACCCAGGCGACCTTGATGGTATATTCTTAAGCTTACATCTTGGTTAGAATATTCCTCCATCAGCCTCCATCGTTCCCTCAGCAGTCTTATTCATTGACTCATACTAAGACCACTTTTTTCCTGCATAGATAAAGACTGCTGTAGGTTTCTATCTTGGCATTAGGTCTGGACCACACACCTCTGACCAATACTAATTGTAATAGCTTGAGAATCAGTATTTTTGTTTCCAGTCTTGTCTCTTGTTGATTCTCTGTATTGATGCTAGAGTGTTCCTTTTAAAAATACAAATCTGACTATTCTGTGTTGTAAATTGAAGAGTCATCTCACTGCTTGAGTTTGAACTCCTTAAATATCACCCGTTGTTTTATCGTTCATTTAAAGAGTAAGGTAGTGCAGACAAAGCAAGTTAAAACCAACTGTAGACACAAAGTCTTTGTCAATTTATTCTCAGTTTCTGACTTGGTACAGTTTGCTTTGCTTCTTCATATGTGTCCTCTTCAATTTAGTCTAAAGTTGCTCTAAACAGGTTTTACTCCTGTGGTCATTTTTCTGTATTTGTACCCATGTTTGCTTTTACTCTGTTATGTAACAGATTTTCCCTCTAATGTTTTCTATTGCTTTCTTATTTGATGATTAGATAACATAATAGCTATTGAATTTAGACTTGATGTTTATTCCTTGTTTAGCTTTGGATATTTAAGTAGAAACATAAGAGACATGGTTTTTGTGCTGATATGAGATTTGTGCTTTACTTAGGGAGACATATAAAATAACAAATATTTAATTACAAATGAGAATAAGTGCTATGAAGACAATGAAAATGAAACCATGTAAGAAAATAATGAGGCCTAATTTAGATTTGGTGATAAGGCATGACCTTTAGCTGACCTCATAAATAAGTGAGATTTAGTGAGGTAAAGCATGTGAGTTGGAGACAGCTTTTCAGTCAGAAGGAAACACATATAGAAATGGTCTGAGTAGAGAAAGACAATTATCATATGGTTTCACTCATTTATGGAACATAAGAAGTAGGAAGATTGGTAGGAGAAGAAAGGGAAGAAGAAGGGGGGGGTAAACAGAAGGGGGAATGAACCATGAGAGACTATGGACTCTGGGAAACAAACTGAGGGCTTCAGAGTGGAGGGGGGGGCGGGGGAATGGGATAGGCTGGAGATGGGTATTAAGGAAGGCACGTATTGCATGGTACACTGGGTGTTATATGCAACTAATGAATCATGGAACTTTACATCAAAAACTAGGGATGTACTGTATGGTGACTAACATAATATAATAAAGAATATTATTAAAAGATAAAAAAAATGGTCTGAGTTGTGAAGGAGCTTGGTTAATTCAAGTGACTGAATGAAAGCCTATGTGAGTGTAAGAAGTGGTATGAAAAAGGTAATGAAATGAGTATGAGATGATAAGGACAAAATCAAGTAGGAGTAGGAAAGGAATTTTAGTTTTATTCTAACCATGAAGGAAAACCATTAAAAGATTTTTAAGTAGTGGGATGACATGATCTGGTTTACGTTTTTAAAGGATTGCTGCCACTTCCGTATGGCAGATAAATTTGATGGTGGGTGGGGAATGCTGATAGTGAGGAAAAAATAGAAGTGGAGAAATTAGCTTGGAAGCTATTTGAGTGGTAGAGGCATGGGAGAATATCTTTTAAAAAAGTGGAATCATCTCACACTTATGCTAGCATTTGGTGAGCTCATGAATCTGAGGACATTTTGTCTGTCTTGAGCTCTGAAAATTTTTCTCCTCTTATTTTTTCTTTTCTAGTGTCATTATCCTAAGTTCTGATATGTGGATTTTAGAAATTCTGGATCTATCCTCTATATTTTAAAATTTCTCTTTTATGCTTTCTACCTTTTAGTTCTTTTTAGGGAGGGAACTTGGGGAAACATTTTTTGGCTTCCCCTTGCTAATTCAGTCTTTAGTTATGTTATTTTGCTGTTTTTAAAGTTTTGGTTATCAAATTTTAAATTTCTAAGAGCTCTAGGTGATTTATTTCATGCATATTGTACCCTGTTGGAAGATACTATACTTAGCAAAGTATCTGCTTCTGTTTGCTTTATTAATTCCTTCTTGGATTTTATTTTAGTTCTTTTAATTGAATTTAGTGCCTCTCTTTTATGGTTTTGCTTTTCTTCACTAATTGTTGGTTCTTGATTATTCACCTAAATATTTGAAAATATTTTTTCACCCACTTATGTTATAATCTGATTTTTCTGATTATATGGGGTGGGGAAGGGGGAGATGGAGAGGAAATGTGGGCTAGGTAGCTAATCACTTGGGTTTAGGAGATGTTTATCTTGCTTAGAGATCATGAGTTGTTTGGGGGCACTTCTGCATCCCTTTGGCTCCAATTCCTAAATCTTTGATTAAACTTGAGGTTGGCTTGTGTGGTGGGAGGTATGGTCTAGGTGTTGTGAAACACCTTCATTGAATTAATGTCGGTCCCCACTCTCCCTGCCAGGATTCTTCAACTTTTTGTTTGTTCATGTAGTCTGGTTTTTTAATGTCGTAAATACATAGAATTTTTGTGTCTTTTGTAAAGGGATTGGGGGTGAGAGAATGTGGAGACATGCTTAGTCCTATCGTTAACCAATCCTTGAATTTGAAAAAATTAACCCTAAAAAGAGTTAGGTAAAAACCTAAAATGAAATGTTGTGGTTAAATAAGCTTTGCTTGTGACAGGTTTTTCTTTGAGAGTCCATAGTGGCATTTTATATTTTGTTGATTTTTCCTTAAAAACTATGGGCAATTATTACAATTTTTTGTCTATTTTTAATGTACAGAGTACTTCCAACAAATCTCTTATATCTCCAATTATTAAAAACCCATAACAGTAAGGAAGGACAATGTTTCAGATACAATAAAATTTTAGGTGACGGCTAGACATCATTTGAGAACTTTGTAGGCAGTTAAATAATATAAGAAAGAAAAAAGCAGGAGATTTGAGCTGGAAATGTTTTAAAATTAATTAGCCTAATAATAGAAGATAGAAAAGTATTGTAGAGTGTTACTATTTAGGGTAGGAAAAAAAAAAGGGTGTCAGCAAAGAAAATTGCAGGAGTTTGAGAGGAGAGGAAATGAAAGGGAGAAAAGTAGAGAGTAATTAATAACATCAAATGCCAGAAAGCTCCAAAATAAAGAGGACTGAGAATTATACCACAAAATGGTTATTGATGATCTTTCAGATCATAGTTTTTTTAATGTAATAAGAGGTGTAATTAATGTAATGAGATAGGGATTAGTTTTGCATGGAGCCAAGAAAGAAATGTGTAGATAACAAACAGGAATTTGTCTGCAAAACAAAGTAAGAGATTTGATGGTAGTATGAAAGAGCAGACAGGTCAATCAGATATTGTTTTGTATTCAAATAGATGTTTAGATGGGATGGAGGAATTTAAAGTTTCCTGTAAGAGAGTTCATGTATATTGGTAACATAGCAGCTAAAATCTCAGAGGAGGTAGAAATATTGAGGTCCAGAGCACAATGTCAGAATTAGCTTGAGAAAAGTGGATGACTTGTCAGATATTTAGATAGTGTTGAAGTAAGGGTAAAGGCATGTGCTATGTGACCTCATTCCAAATATATTTTTTATAGATCCATTGCTTATTTTGGTTGATGAACTTGAGTTCATTTGGTTGTGGAATTCTACTTTATAGAAACATTACTAGTAGTATTTATACATTATTTTTGCATAGTTCCATTTGGACTTCCTCTATGCTTTTAGTTTCACTAACCCATCTCTTGGTTTTTTGCCTTTAAAATGATGGTATTCTTATTTCTTGTCTCTTCTTTCTGTTCTTTAAATCTGATTTTTAACACTTTTTTATTCTTTTGTTTATTTTAGAAGAGATGACTAAGCTTAAAAATAATAAAGAAGTAGAACTTGAAGAATTGAAAAAAATCTTGGTAAGTGTATAATTTCTCTTGTTAATATAGAGCAGTTACTTTTCAAGCTAATGTTGAATCTACTGACAGACTCACACTATAGATGTTTTATATTAGTGTTTTCAGTTGAAATATAAAAAAATACATTTGTGTTTTAGTAAAGCCACATTCTTATCTGTAGCAAATTAATATATTTTGAAAACTGTCTTGGTGAAGGTGTTTATATTATTTGAACATGTGTTGACAGTACATTTAAGTAAGATCAAATATGCATGTGATATTACTGGTTTACTGATAGTAAATTTGATATACCTTTGATACCTTTGAGACACAAAACTACAATTTTGGGGAAGATATATATGTTGTATATTCAGTAACTATGTTTAGTGTTCAGATAGAATCATGTTTAATGAACTTGTTAGGCTAGGCTTAATTATGTTTTAATTGATTACAACATGTGGAGCATGGGCGGCAAACTTTTTTGAAGGACTGGAGAGTAAATGTTTTAGACTTTGTAGTTAGTATACAGAATGTTAATTCTCTTCTCCTCCTCCTCCTATTTCCACACCTCCCCTCCCCCTTCTTGTCCTCCTCTTCTCCTTTATTTTTAACAACCTTGTAAAAATGTAAAAATTATTCTTAGGTCGAGGGCCTACAAAAAGAGACTGTAGGTTGATTTTTATCTAGCAGGCCGTAGTTTGCCAACCCCTATATAATATTGTTTATGATTACAGATATTTGATTTTGGGTTTAACCTATTGCATCTCTACCTGATTTTGCAACTCCTGATTCTTCCATCTCTTAGGAATCATTATTTCCAAATGCTTATCCTTTCTCCATTGAATTCCTTTACTCGAACTCTTGTGAATAATAATGTTTACATTGCTTTCAGATTTGATAATGCATACTTATTTTTTTGTTAAAGTCTCAGCTTGAATTTCAGTTTAGGTAACCTCTTAATATTATCTATAAACCTCTCTTATCTAGTTTAGGTCTCTGTATGACTTGTGCCTATAGTCACCCTAAACTTTTCCTTTATAGCACTTAACACAAATGGAATTATTTTTGGTATATTTGTTTAAAGCTTTATTCACCCTTTGACTCCCCCTTACTTAGCACAGTAGGTGGAATATAGTAAATCCTCAGCGAATAAATAGCAGAATGAAGGTATGCTCGCATAAGGGCTAAGAACACATGTCCTGTTTTCCTTGTAACTTTAGTACTTACTTAGCACAGTGACTGACACTTTATAAATATTTGTTGAATGAATGAATACTAAACATTATTTCTACTATAAAGATTCACTCCTATGCAGATAAGGATTGGTTTAGGGTTTTGTTAAATTTGGACCGCAATAGAACACAATATTTTGATCTTTAAAATTGTAATGTTTCTATTGCTGTCCAGCTCTTTACTTCTTAGCTATATGACCGAGAGCAAATAAACTAAATTCTTGATGCCTCAGTTTTCCATCTATGAAATAGGGGAAATAATTGTACATATCTAATAGGGTAGTTGTAAGGAATAAATAAAATAATATATTTGCCCATTTTGCAAACATATGTTGAGTTTCTATTATGCTGTACTCTAGGGGTACATTTGGGAGCGAATGGATGCATATGCTGCTTTTGTGGAACTACAGTCATGAAATATCACACTTAAATATAAGCGGTTACTCAAAGGTAATATTAAAATGGTGACAAAGGCAATTAAGGAAAGTGCTAATAAAGGGAGCGCTATGAGGCCTATAATAAAGGGATTTGAACTAGTTAGGTCAGAAGAGCCTTTTTTTGAAAAAGTAAAGTTTGAACTGAAATCCAGACAAGGAAGGGAAGAGCTTATCAGGTAGAGGACATATTATGTGTAAAGTTCCTTTGATAGGAAGGAGTATGGTGAGTGCAACATGGAGTGAAAAGGAGAGTGGTGCAAAATGAGCCAAGAGAGTTAGGTGGTAGGAGCATGGCAATTCATGGCCTTTTGAATCATATCAAGATAATTTTATATTTATACTAAGAGGAATGGAAAGCTCTGAAGAATTTCAGTAGTGACTTGGTTTGCATTTTGAAAAGCTTATTTGCTTTGCAATATTGAGAACAGTGTATTAAGATAGAACAGTTGAGTAGACAATCACAGTAGCCAGAGGAGAGATGATTATAGCTTAGGCTGGGAGGTGGTGGTGAGGAAAAAATGGATGATTTTGAGAGATATTTAAGATTTAAATACTATGGATTGATCTAGGGGGATATTAGCATTTGTTGAAAAAATTCCTTTTTTCCTTTGAGTTGCTTTTGCACTTTTATAAAAATCAATTGGCCATATTTGTGTGGATCTGTTTCTGGATTATTTCTGTTTTCTTGATCTATTTGTTATCGATTCACCAATAAATGAGTGTCCTGATTACTGTAGCTTTATAGTTGGTCTTAGGTTTGGGTAGTGTGATTCCTCCAGCTTTCTTATTCTTTTTCAAAATTTTTAGCTATTCTAGTTCCTTTATCATATAGATCTTCAGCTTGTCTGTATCTACAAAAATCCTGCCAGAATTATGATAGTAATTGTGTGAAATCTATAGATCAAGTTGGGCTGAATTGCTGTTATTACTTATGTTGAGTCTCCTAAAACATGAACATGGTATCTATTTGTCCATTTGTATAGATCTTCCTTGAATCTTTAATTAGCATTTTGTAGTTTTCAGCGTACAGATCTGTACATGTTACATTATATTTGTACCTAAATATTTCCTTTCTTGAAGGTATTTTAAATGTATTTAAAAATATTTTTCCAGTTGTACGTTGCTGGTAGATGGGAATATGATTGCTTTATGCACTAACCTTGTATCCTGCAGTCTTGCTAAAATCATTTATTAGTTCTAAGAGTTTTTTGCACACTCCTTATAATTTTCTACGTAGAGAGTCATTTGTCTGCAAATAAGGACAGTTGTAGTTCTTTTATTTTTGTCTAACTGCACTGGATCAGACTTATAATATGATCTTGAACAGGAGTGGTGAACATGTACGTCTTTGATGTTTTGATCTTAAGGGAAAAACATTCAGTGTTTCACCATTAAGTATAATAGGATTTTTTTTTTTTTGTAGAAGTGCCCTTCTATTCTTAGTTTTTTGACAGTGTTTTATTATGAATCTCTGTTGAATTTTCTGTGTGTACTGATATCATGTGGTTTTTCTTTTTTAGAATATTAATATTAATGTGGTATATGTAGTACTTTGATTGGTTTTCAAGTATTGAACTAGCCTTGCATTCTTGGGATAAATCCCAGTTGGTGGGTATATTTTTCTTTTTCTATATTGTTGAATTTGTTTTGTTAATATTTTGTTGAGGATTTTTCTTTTAGTGTTCGTGGGAAGCCTATAGTTTTCTTTGATTGTCTTTGTCTGGTTTTGGAATTAGGCTATTTCTGACCTCAGAAAATGAGTTGGGAAGCATTTCTTTCATTTCTGTTTTCTGGAAGAGATAGTGTAGAATTAGTGTTAGTTCTTCCTTAAACATTTGGTAGAATTTTCTGGTGAAGTCATCTGAACTTAGAGACTCTTTTTTTTGGCATCCTTTAATCCTTTAATCATGATGAATCTAATGTCTTTCATTATTATGGAACTATTCAGGTTACCTGTTTAATCTTAGATGATTTTGGTAATTTGTGGTTTTTAAGGAATTAGTCCATTTCATTGAAGTTGTCAACTCTCTGTGCATGGAGTTATTTGTAGCATTCCCTGTTATTTTTTAAATGTCTATGGAGTCTATAGTGTTTACCCTTACTTTCATTACTAATATTGGTGATTTGTGTCTTTTCTTTTTTTCTTTGCAATCTTGATAGAAGTTTATTAATTTTACTGATCTTTTCAAATAACCAGCTTTCTGTTTTGTTGATTTTTCACTACTGTTTTTTTATTTTCAGTTTCATTGATTTCTTCTTTTTACTTTTTCCTTCCTTCTGCTTGCTTTGGGTTTATTTTGATCTTTTTCTAGGTTCTTAAGATGGAGACAGGTTGTTGTTTTGAGAACTTTCTTTTCCAATATGAGCATTTAATGCTATAAATTTTCTTTAATCATCTCATTAGCTGCATCCCACAAATTTTGTTACATTGTATATTCATTTTCATTTAGTTTAAAATATCTTCTAATTTCTCTTGATTTCCTTTTTGACCCTGGGGTTATTTAGAAGTCTGTTATTTAATTCCCATGTATTTGGAGATTTTCCTGTTTTATTTCTGTTATTCATTTCTAGTTTAATTCCATTATGGTCAGAGAATATGCTTTATTATTTAAATTTGTTAAGGATGTAATATAACTTAGTAAATGTTCTCAGTACTTGTAAAGAATGTGTACCCTGCTATTGTTAGGTATAGTTGGGATGGTGTTTGAAAATCTTCTGTGTTGATTTTTTTTTTCTGTCCTGGTCTATTATTTATTGAGAGAGAGGTGTTAAGATCTCCGATTCTGATTTGGTAATTGTTTCTCTCTAATTATGTCAATGTTTGCTTCACATATTTTGAATTTCTGTTATAAGCCTCACATTCATATAAAACAATTACATCTTCCTGACAAATTGATCTTTGATCATTATTAAATATCTCTGTCTCTGATAGTATCCTTTTGTCTTGAAGAATGTTTATGATTTCCATGGTGTAGCTTTCAACCTGTATTAGTCTTTATATTTGTAGATACATATATATGGATATATATAAATGGGTGTTTCTATGCACTATTGCTAGAGTTAGCTTTTCAGATCACAAATACGATCATGTTATATGCCATATCAAAACTTTACATAATTCCACATTGCCTATCAATAAAATTCAGACTCTTTAAGTACAATTAGTAGGTTTTTTAAAAAAGTTTTTATTTAAATTCGATTTAATTATCATATAGTGTATTATTAGTTTCAGGGGTAGAATTTAATGATTCATCAGTTGCATATAACACCCAGTGCTCATTACATTTAGTGCCCTCCTTGATGCCTATCACCCAATTATCCTATCCCCCCACTCTCCTCCCCTCCAGCAACCCTCAGTTTGTTTCCTAGAGTTAAGAGTTTCTTATGGTTTGCCTTTCTCTCTGTTTTTATCTTATTTTATTTTTCCTTCCCATCCCCTATGTTGATCAGTTTTGTTTCTTAAATTCCACATATGAGCGATATCATACAGTATTTGTCTTTCTCTATTTCGCTTAGCATAATACCCTGTAGTTCTGTCCATATCATTCCAAATGGCAAGATTTCATTCTTTTTGATGGCTGAGTAATATTCCATTGTATTTGTACCGCGTCTTCTTTATCCATTCATCTGTTGATGGACATGTGGGCTCTTTCCATAGTTTGGCTATTGTGGACATTGCCGCTCTAAACATTGGGGTGCATGTACCCCTTCAAATCACTATATTTGTATCCTTTGGATAAATACCTTGTAATTGCAATTGCTGGATCGAGGGGTAGTTTTATTTTTACTTTTTGAGGAACCTCCATACTGTTTTCCAGAGTGGCTGCACCAATTTGCATTCCCACCAACAGTGTGAAAGGGTTCCCCTTTCTCTGAATCCTCACCAACATCTGTTGTTTCCTGAGTTGTTAATTTTAGTCTTCTGACAGGTGGTTTTAATTTGCATTTCCCTGATGCTGGGTGATATTGAGCATTTTTTCCTGTGTCTGTTAGCCATCTGGATGTCTTCTTTGGAAAAATATCTGTTCATGTCTTCTGCCCATTTCTTAATTGGGTTTTTGTTTCTTGGGTGTTGAGTGATAATTTCTTTATAGATTTTGGATACTAGTCCTTTATCTGATATGTCATTTGTGAATACCTCCTCCCATTCTGTAGGTTGCCTCTTAGTTTTGTTGATTATTTCCTGTGCAAAAGCTTTTTATCCTTATGCAGTCCCAATAGTTCATTTTTGCTTTTGTTTCCCTTGCCTCTGGAGAAGTGTCTAGCAAGAAGTTGCTGCATCCGAGGTAAAAAATGTGGCTTCCTGTGTTCTCCTCTAGGATTTTGATGGATTCTTATCTCACATTTAGGTCTTTCATCCATTATGAATTTGTTTTTATGTATGGTGTAAGAAAATGGTCCAGTTTCATTCTTCATGAGGCTGTCCAATTTTTCCAGCACCATTTGTTGTAAAGACTTTTTTCCATTGGATGTTCTTTCCTGCTTTGTCCAAGAAGAGTTGGCCATAGAGTTGAGGGTCCATTTCTGGGTTCTCTGTTCTGTTCCATTGATCTATGTGTCTGTTATTGTGCCAGTTCCATACCGTCTTGATGATTACAGCTTTGTAATACAGCTTGAAGTCTGAAATTGTGATGCCTCCAGCTTTGCTTTTCTTTTTCAAGATTGCTTTAGCTATTTGGGGTCTTTTCCAGTTCCATACAAATTTAGAATTGTTTCTGGGGGAGACTACGTGGCTCAGTCATTAAGCGTCTGCCTTTGGCTTAGGTCATGATCCCAGTGTCCTGGGATCACGCCCCACATCATGTTTCCTGCTCAGCAGGGAGCCTGCTTCTCCCTCTCCCTCTGCTGCTCCCCCAGCTTGCTCTCTTGCTCTCTCTGTCAAATAAATAAATAAATAAAATCTTTAAAAAAATTTTTTATAATTGTTTGTTCTAGCTCTGTGAAAGATGCTGGTGGCATTTTGATAGGGATAGCCCTGAATCTATAGATTGCTTTGGGTAGCATAGACATTTTAACAATATTTGTTCGTCTGATCCGTGAGCATGGAATATTTCCATTTCTTTGTGTCTTCCTCAATTTCTTTCATAAGTGTTGTATAGTTTTCAGAGTAAAGATCTTTTCCCTCTTTCATTAGGTTTATTCCTTAGGTATCTTATGATTTTTGGTGCAATTATAAATAGGATCAATTCTTTGATTTCTCTTTCTGCTGTTTCATTGTTAGTGTATAGAAATGCAACAGACTTCTGTCCATTGATTTTATATCCTGTGACTTTGCTGAATTCCTGTATCAGTTCTAGCAGTTTTTTGGTGGAATCTTTCAAGTTTTCTACATAGAGTATCCTGTTGTCTGGGAAGAGTGAAAGTTTGATTTCTTTTTTGACAATTTGGATGCCTTTTATTTCTTTTTGTTGTCTGATTGCTGATACAACAGTGGTAAGAGTGGACATACTTGTCATGTTCCTGACCTTAGGGGAAAAGCTCTAAGTTTTTCACCTGTTGAGGGTAATATTCACTGTGGGTCTTCCATATATGGCTTTTATGATGTTGAGCTATGTTCCCTCTATCCCTACATTGTAGAGGGTTTTTATCAAGAGAGGATGCTGTATTTTATCAGATGCTTTTTCTGCATCTATTGAGAGGATCATATGGTTCTTATTCTTTCTTCTTTAATGTGTTGTATCATGTTGATTGATTTGTGGATGTTGAACTACCCCTGCAGCCCAGGAATAAATCCCACTTGGTCATGGTGAATAATCCTTTTAATGTACTGTTGGATCCTATTAGCTAGTATCTTGTTGAGAATTTTGGCATCTATGTTCATCAGGGATGTTGGTAATTCTCCTTTTTAGTGGGGTCTTTGTGTGATTTTGGGATCAAGGTAATGCTGGCCTCATAGAACAAGTTTGGAAGTTTTCCTCCATTTCTGTTTTTTTGGAACAGTTTCGGAAGAATAGATACTAATTTTTTAAATGTTTCATAGGATTCCACTGGGAAACCATCTGGCCCTGGACTCTTTTTTGTTGGGACATTTTTTATTACTGCTTCAATTTCCTTGCTGGATATGGGTCTGTTCAGGTTTTCTATTTCTTCCCATTTTAGTTTTTGTAGTGTATATGTTTCTAGGAATGTATCTGTTTCTTCCAGATTGCCTAATTTGTTGGCATGTAATTGCTCATAATATTCTTTTATAATTGTTTGTATTTCTGTGGTGTTGGTTGTGATCTCTCCTTTTTCATTGGTGATTTTTTAAATTTGGGTCCTTTCTCTTTTCTTTTTGATAAGTCTGGCCCATGGTTTATCAGTGTTGTTAATTCTTTCAAAGAACCAGCTCCTAGTTTTGTTGATTCATTCTTTTTTTTTTAATTTCTATGTCATTTATTTCTGCTCTAATCTTTATTATTTCTTGTCTTCTGGTAGATTTAAGCTTTATTTGCTGTCCTTTTTCAAGCTCCTTTAGGTATAAGATTAGGTTGTGTATTTGAGACTTTTCTTGCTTTTTGAGGAAGGCCTGTATTGCTATATACTTCCCTCTTATGACTGCCTTTGCTGCATCCCAGAGGTTTTGAACTGTCATGTTTTCATTTTCATTTGCTTTGTATTTTTAAAAATTCTTCTTTAATATCCTTGTTGACCCATTCATTCTTTAGTAGGATATTTTTTAACCTCTTTGTATTTGTGGTCCTTCCAGTTTTTTCTTGCAGTTCACTTCAAGTTTCATAGCACTGTGGTCTGAAAATACCCAGGGTATGATCTCAGTCTTTTTGTACTGGTTGAGTCCTGATTTATGACCCAGTATATGATCTATTCTGGAGAATGTTACATGTGCACTTGAAAAGAATGTGTATTCTGCTGCTTTAGGATGAAATGCTCTGAATATATCTGTTAAGTCCATCTGGTCCAGTGTGTCATTCAAAGCTCTTGTTTCCTTGTTGATCTTCTGCTTAGATGATCTGTCCATTGCTGTAAGTGAGGTGTTGAAGTCCGCTACTATTATTATTATCAATGAGTCTCTTCAATTTGTTACTAATTGATATGTGTATATGGCTGATCCCATGTTGGGGGCATAAATATTTACAATTGTTAGATCTTCTTGTTGGATAGACCCCTTTATTATGATATAGTGTCTTTCTTCATCTCTTATTACAGTCTTTGGTTTAAAATCTAGTTTGTCTGATATAAGGATGGCTACTCTAGCTTTCATTTGATATCTATTAGAGTGATAAATTGTTCTCCACCCCCTCATTTTCAATCTGATGGTGTCTTTGGGTCTAAAATGACCCAAAGTCCATCGTCTTATTTCCCAGAGTCCATCGTCTTTCATGGTTCCTTCCCCCTTCTGTATGGTGACTAACATAACATAATAAAAAATTGTTATTAAAAAAAATAAAATGAGTCTCTTGTAAGCAGCATATTGATGGGTCTTGTCTTTTTTTTTTTTTAAATCCATTTTGATACCCTGTATCTTTTGTTTGGAGCATTTAGTCCATTTACATTCAGAGTAATTATTGAAAGATACGAATTTAATGCCATTGTATTACCTGTAAAGTTGCTCTTCCTGTAGATTGTGTCTGTTCCTTTCTGGTCTTTGTTACTTTTGGTCTATCTTTCTGTCCAAAGTTTCCCTTTTGATATTTCTTGCAGGGCTGGTTTAGTGTTCATGAATTCCTTTAGTTTTTGTTTGTCTTGGAAACTTTCTTTCTCCTTCTATTCTGAATGACAGCCTTGCTGGGTAAAGTATTCTTGGCTGCATATTTTTCCCATTTAGTGCATTGAATATAACCTGCCAGTCCTTTCTGGTCTGTCAGGACTCTATGGACAGGCATGCTGCCAGCCATATATGTCTACCCTTGTAGGTTAAGAATCTCTTGTCCAGAGATGCTTTCAGGATTTTATCTTTATCTTTGTAATTTGCAAGTTTCACTATAATATGTTGAGGTGTTGACCTATTTTTGTTGATTTTGAGGATAGCTCTCTGTACTTCTTGGAATTGAATGCCTGTTTTCTTCCCCAGATTAGGGAAGTTCTCAGCTATAATTTGTTCAAATAAACCTTCTGCCCCTTTTTGCCCTCTCTGCTTCTTTGGTGACCCCTATAGTATGGATATTATTTCACTTTCTGGAATTGCTGAGTTCCCTAAGTCTACCTTTGTGATCTAATAGTTTTCTTTCCCTCTTCTTTCAGCATCATTATTTTCCATAATTTTATCTTCTATATCACTGATTCACTCTTCTGATTTGTTCATCCTGGTTTTTATTTCCTCCACTTGGGACTGCATCTCGATTATAGCATTTTTAATTTTGGCCTGACTGGATTTTAGTTCTTGTATCTCTATAGTAAGAGATCCCCTAGTGTCTTCTATGCTTTTTTCAAGCCCAGCTAGTATCTTTATAATTGTTGTTTTAAATTCTAGTTCAGACATCTTACTTATATCTGTATTGATTAAATCCTTAGCTATGAGTACTACCTCCTATTCTTTCTTTTGAGTTGAATTTCTCTGTGTCATCATTTTGTTCAGAAAAGAAGAAAGAAGGAGAAAAAGACAACAAAAACAATGACAGCAACAACAACAACAACAAAACCAAAAAACTAGATGCTGGGTTTGTTTTGGTCTGCTTGTTAAAAAACAAAACAAAACAAAACTAGATCCCAAAATAAGAAAGACACACAAACACACACACACACACAAACACACACACACACACACACACACACACACACACACGCTCGGTTGAATAACAGGAGGAATTGATAGTAATTAAGTACCAATAACTTAAGTATAAGTTTTATACTTCATCTTGCTCAGTTTATAGACTATGCTATCCAGTACAGTAGCTACTAGCCAAATGTGGCATTTAAATTTAAATTAATTAAAGTAGACCAAATTTAAAAAGTCAGTTCCTCAGCTCCAATAGCCACATTTGAAGTGCTCAGTTACTACCCTATATTCCTATTATTGCAGAAAGTCCTATTATATGGAACTCATCTAAAGTGAAGGTTGACAAAATTTTTATCTAAACATCCAGTAGCAAATTTTTAGGCTTTGTGGGCCATATTGATCTCTGTTTTAGCTTTTCAACTTTGTTGTTATAAGGCAAAATGGAAATATACAATACATAAATATATTGGCTGTATTACAGTAAGACTTTGTTAAAAACAAACAGTGGCTGGATTTAGCATATGGACTGTAGGTTGTTCATCTTGGTTGTCTAGAATATTGAATTTAATTCTTGATACCTTATTTAAAATTGAATATTGACAAAGTGAGTCCATCCTGAGGGAATAAAGCAAAACCATTTCATCAGAAGAATGATAAGAATTAGAGGTTTTATAATAGGTAAGAGAAAAGTTTGGGAGTGTTGATAACTCTCTTCAAATATTTGTTAGCTATCGTATGAAAAAGGAACTAGACTTTTATGTGACTAAGGAAGGCAGAACAACGACCATTGCATAAAAGTTATAGGGAAGCACATTTTAGTATAGTATAAGGACAAACAGGATTGATGGAGTAGTGAGTGACTAGTAAATGCTAATAAATGGGAGTAATTTATGTATAAGATAAGGTTTGAATTCAGTGACCTGTATGATTTTTTTTTCTTCAATGAAAAAGTTAAGGGCTCTATCCATTGACTCTTCTGTCATCATATATAGTTTAGGAGTTTACTCAATTATGACTTGTTTTCTCTCTTTCTCTCTCTCTCTCTGTCTTTTTTTTTAAATTTAGCCAGAGAGAAACTCATAATTCTCTTTGCTCTAGTTAGGCAGTTTGATTATTTTACATATGTGTGTGCTTTGGCTTTCATGATTTGTTAATGTTCTTAAATAGGCAGAAAATCAAAAGCTTTTAGATGAAAAGAAACAATTTGAGAAGATTGCTGAAGAATTAAAAGGAGCAGAAGAAGAACTAACTAGTCTTCTCCAAACCAGAGAGGTTTGTTTAAAAAAGACATATTTTTCTTTCCAACATTTCGTTAGTAGAGGACGGATTTACAGAATAAATTGCGGTATACCTATTAACTTTGTGAAGGATTTCTTCTCAAAATGCCTTTCAGAGGAAGTCTTCCTGCTACATTTAATATACTAACGATTGATTTGAAAGAAATCTAGAGAATCTTCATATTATAATGTGAGAAAGGTCAACATTAAGATATCAGTAGTATGCATAATGCTGTGGTTTATAACAATCACATTTTCGATGTTCAATATTTCTTAATTTATACATTTAAAATTTCATTTTAGGTTCTTCATTTATAAAAATTTTTATAGTGCTCATACAGTAATTTTAGAATGTATTTTTATTTTAAAAAGGTATTTTTTCAGCACATAATAGCTTTATATTATAACTATATATAATAAGAACTGCTTAGGTTTTTTTTTTTTTCGAAGATTTTATTTATTTATTAGAGAGAACAAGCAGGGGAAAGGGCATAGGGGAAGGGAGAGGGACAAGCTGACTCTGCTGAACATGGAGCTGGATGTGGGTCTTGATCTCAGGATCCCGAGAGTCAGACGCTTAAGTGACGCTTAACTGACTGAGTCAGCCAGGCGCCCCCAGAACAGCTTAGTTTTTAAGATTCTACCTGATTTCATTAATTAATATATTTTTTCTTAATACAAGATTTTAATTGAGATTACTTACCTGGTAGATTAAAATTGATGAAAATATTTTATAATAGGTAAATATATGATTTTACTGGTTGAGCTTTAGAATACCAAGATGCAGTTCACTTAAATTGTATTTGTCATTGCTCTTTGTTCTAAAATTACAATGGTTTTGTCATTAAATCTATTAAATTTTAAAATGTGACATTTCTTACCAAAATATTGCCACATATATGACTTGATTACAAAATAGCCATACTTTTAAATAAGAAAATTGCAAAAAAGAAAGTTTGCTGTGATTATACACATTCTCCAGGAAAAAGTACACGATTTGGAAATACAGCTAACTGCTATTGTGACAAGTGAACAGCATTATTCCAAACAGGCTGAAGAGCTGAAAACTGAGCTTGAAAATGAGAAGTAAGTTTTCTATCTATAAATAACCTACGTATTCAATTTCTAAGGTTTCTGATAGTTAATAATAAATTAGTAAGTTATATTCAATATTTATTTGAATGGAGTTAAAGTTGTATTTTATTTCTAGTTAGAGATCAAAATAATTTATTAATTTCATTAATTAACTTAGCAATGAAATATATATATCATTAACATAAAAAGAGTACATCATAAAGTTGAAAACTTCTTTAATAGATCACTATATTACTTTTCTTGGAGATATTTAGTGCCTGATAAAAATAATCATTTGCAGTTCTACCTAGTTATTTTGGTTGTTTTGTTAAATTATTTCATAGGTTTGTTTTGTTGAAGTGACCAAAATAAATACAGGTCATTGAACTATGGGTAAAATTCATCTATTAGTCAAAATTCCTTTTAATAAATGGACTGGTTAGTTATTTATACTTTGGTATAAATTTGTGTTATCCTTGGTATGTTTTCTTTTTCAACCTTTCATTTTTTAATCTACTCTTTGATAAGTTTCCAGTACTGGTAAGTAGGAGAAGATAATAGATGCTGCTGAAATCATTCCATAGAGCCACACAGTCCCCTTCTTTTACTTAAAATTGATCCTGACTGCAACCAATAATAGCAGTAATCTCTCTTCCAGTGTAGAGCATTTGAGACCTTGTAAGAGTGGTTCAGGTGTTATGCACAGAAGTTAAACCTAGTTTTATTTATTTTAATGAAAATATTTTGTTAAAAATAGTTCATGCCTCATGTACTACTTTAATCAGATCACCAGAAGTTTGGAATAGTTTCTAAGAGACAGTATACTATAGACAAAAAATTATATGAAGAAAATAATATATACTTCAAAATTTGTGGAAAAATATGGGGCATAAGGTGTGTAGGGAATATTCAAGGAAATATGACATCTTGAAAAACTCATAGAAAATTTAATTTTTTTCCTTAATGCAAAGTAGAGGAAATAATGTAATAAAGCAGCATGTACCTATCATTCAGCTTCAGAAATTATTAACTAATGGCCAATCTTATTTATACTCACAGCCCTTTCTCCCTTTACCCCAAGATTATCTTGAATTAAATTCCACATCATATAATTTAATAGGTAAATATTTAGGTCTGACATGTTTTTAAAAAATAGGCTTAAGACTACTGAACTGAATGCAAGCTGCAACAGGCTTTCCCTGGAGAACAAAGAACTAGCACAAGAAACAAGTGATATGGCCCTAGAAATCAAGAAACAACAAGAAGATATTGATGTGAGTTGATAAAGAAAGTACCAGTGACTTAGTTTTCTAACCTGTAAAATTAGGGTATTAGAATAGATGACCTTCCAAGATTCTTTAACCTTTAAAATCTGATTATGTTAGAGCTGATACTTTGTTTCAGAAGAAAAATATGCATATTGATTTTGATGGTGATAATGGGCAACAGAATATAGACTACCCATTGATAAAATTAATCTAATTTCAAGCATCAAGATTTTTATGAAGTATTTATTCAACAAGTATTTATTAAGTAAATCGTGTAAGAATATGGAGGATACAGTGGTGAATAAAATATCTTCCTCTTTAAGTTCTTATGGCTCAATAGAAAACTAAATGCTCAAATAACTTAAACAACATACTATGTTATATGTGTTGTTTTGGGGACCAGATGTTATCAGAACTGACAGGATTACTTCTGCCTTGGTGGAAGAGAAGGCTTCAGAGAGAGTATAGCCTTGACTTTTGGCCTTAAAAGATGAATAACTATGAGTTCAGTAGGTAACAGTAAATGGAAAGGCATTCCTTGAAGTCACAACAATATGAACAGAGGATAGAAGGTTTAAATTATTACTGGGAAACAGCAAGTAAGACTCGTTTTTTAGCTGCTATATAGAGATTGTTAGGGGAATAATTAAAATAAGGCTGGAAAAATAGTGTGGAACTATGCAAGGTAAATAGCCCATTGTCTTGTTTTATATATAACTAAATGAATTTTATGCTGACAGATAAAGGTTTTAAATAATAGTTTCAATGTTATTTTTGTTGAAACAAAATAATTAATATAAACAACATTGATAATTTCCTTAGAATAGCAAAAAGCAAGAAGAAAGGATGTTGAAACAAATAGAAAAACTGGAAGAAACGGAAACACAGTTAAGGTATGACTAATGAGTTGGCTTTTTTGGTCTGGCAAAAGATTTTAGTATTTCTTTTCTGTTAATTTGTTATAGTTAATTTAGATAATACTTAATGTTGAATATGGTATAAAGTAAAAAATTAGAATTACTATGTTGGAGTTCTGCTTAAAAATAAAATTGTAATAATATCTTTTGTTCTTAGTGTTGAAATAGTGAGATTAGCCTTAGAGATTAATTTTAAAGCATTCTGAACTTTCTTATATTTAGTATTTAAGAAAGTAATTATATACAAGAAAATTTAGAAGAGAAATTTTTAAAAAAATTAACATTTTTAAACATTGTCCATGTTTCTAGGTGTTTTCACAATCATCTGTTTTAATGCCTATAAACCGGTCAAGTGGATATAACAGTATTTATTTTAATCCTTTTTGCTTTTAGATATTTACATTTTCTAGTTTTCCACTATCATAAATAGTACTGTAGTCAACATCTTGGCACATAGGTTTTCTCCTTATTTTGAATTTGATAGGATACGTTTCAAGGAATACAGTTTCCTGAGTTACTGGAATAATTGTTTCGATAACTTTTAATAGTCAAATGGTTTCTAATAGGTTATACTGGTTGTAAACCATATAGCACAGCCGCTATTGTATGAAAATGATGGCTCTAAAATCTTTTAATCTGTTTTGGGTATTATCATTAATTCATTTGATAACATAACATAAACAACTCATCGTTCTTATGATGTGTAATTTTCATTTTTTGTGGAAGGTTTGGAATTTTTTATGTTTGCTTGCTAGAATTTCTTATTTCTAAAATTGCCTGTATCTCTTCCCCATTAATATTTTGAGGTCTTAATTGTTTTCTTACTGATTTATTTAAGCTTTAAAAAATATAGTAATCCTTTATCTTATTTAATTTACAGTACATATTTTCCCCAACTCGTTTTCCTTTCATTTTGGGTAATTTTTTGTTGTGTATAAGTTTTGATTTTGTATTAGATCTAATTGTCTTTTTTTTGAGGGGAGGGGTAGTTTTTCCTATTGCTTTTCTACTTAGAAATTTTTTGCCTGCTTGAAATCAGATATTAATCTTTTCTTTAGTTCTTTTTCAAATTGGTATATTGATATTTAGTTTTCCTTTCTCTTTTTCAAATAATAAAAACATTTCAAAATAGCAGTTTACTTCTTAACACAGCTATGGATCTATGACTTGGGTTTTGATATATAGTGTTTTTGTATTTATTTTCTAAGTATCATGTTTTTGTATTTTGTTTCCTTTTAATCCATTAGTAACTTAGATGATTTCCAAATATTTGGGGGCTCTTGTTTGTACTTATATTCTCGAAGTATTAACTTTTGTTTTTTTATATTTGGTTAACATACAGGATTGTGTTATATGGGGGCAGTATAAATAAAGTGCTGTGTACAGTTCCTGGCAACATAACTGTTGTTGTTATCTAGGTTTTGAAAGTCTTTTATTGTATTTCTAATGATTGCTTTAGTTGTTTTTGCTCGGTTTTCTCCTTGAGAAGTAGCTGTTATTTATTTATTTATTTATTTTTAAAAAAGATTTTATTTATTTATTTATTTGACAGAGAAAGACACAGCCAGCGAGAGAGGGAACACAAGCAGGGAGAGTGGGAGAGGAAGAAGCAGGCTCATAGTGGAGGAGCCTGATATGGGGCTCGATCCCATAACGCCGGGATCACGCCCTGAGCCGAAGGCAGACGCTTAACGACTGCGCCATCCAGGCGCCCCAGTAGCTGTTATTTTTAGATTGAATTTCTGTGATTAAGGCACTGTGCATTTTGAGGATTAAAAGTGGAGACCTATCTTAGGGAAAGGCTGCTTTATATTTAAGAGAATTCAGATTTTTTGGATAATATCTTTTTGTACATGTACCTACTCTATAGAATTACAGAAGTCTAAATATATAGGAAAAGTAAGAATATGCCAATTAAAAATTTAGTAGTTAAAGAGTAAATATCCTGGATTCAGTTTTTACAAGGCCAATTATTCCATATGATTGAATAATATTCTGTGCATACAGGCTAAATCCAGCAACATATTAATGTTAACCAGGGAGACTATAATTAGAAATAGCTTCATTGATCTGAGACAAAAATACCATTGCATTCATGTGCAACAGGCAGATTTTTAATTTAAAAAATTTTGAAAAGATAATACATGCATGTGGCACCAAATTCAAAGTGACAAAAGGGAACATGGGGAAAGGAAACGGTCTTCCCTTTGTCTTGCTGCTATCTAGTTTCCCACCCCAGAGATATCACTGTTTCTTGTGTGTGTTTCCAGAGATACTCTCTCTCTACATAAGGATATCTGTCTATGTAAATGTCTCAGTCATGTAGTTCTTCATTAAAATCACTTGCATTTCTGTCCCTAATTTATTTGTATAAAGTTATGACTGCATCTTAGAATGATGACTAATTTATGACTTATTTAAGAAAAGAATAAGTTGAAATCTTGACTTTTCTTTTTTTAATGGCCAAAGTACTCTAGATAATTAGTTTCAAATTAAATTTATAAAGTAATTTAAGTATAGGAGAGGAAACGTGCCTGTTGACATTAATGCACGAAAAATTACCAAACAAAATGATAATTTAAACCAACCAAAAAAGTATAATAGTCAACCATTTTAAGAAATTCCAGAAAAGGAGTAAAACAAAAAATATGATTTTTTTTTTTTTTTACAATGTCATTCTTCCATTTCCTTTAAGGAATGAACTGGAATCTGTGAGAGAAGAACTAAAACAGAAAGGAGACGAAGTTAAGTGTAAATTGGACAAGAGTGAAGAAAATGTATGTTATATTTAATAATAAATTGTATAACAGAATTTCAAATCGTAAAATCAACACCACATGTCTAAAAAAATTAAAGTGAAGTATGTTCTCAATATAGGGACTGTTGTAGGCTGTTGACCTTAAAACTATAGGCAAAGTTGGGTTATTTGCTTATATGGTTTATATCTAGAAGAGATAGTGGCATAATTCCAAATTTCTTTCATAGATGCTCAATATTTAATGTTGATTTACATTTTTAGGCTAGAAGGGTTCATGTTTTAGTGGTAAAGAACATACCGATAAATTGATAAGTGTGTTGTGCTCTGGTGGATATGATTTCAACAAGCCGAGCTAGGAAGGTTTTAAGGGAAGAATGTCACAAAAGTGGACTAGTACAAAGAATGTGACATGATGATAGTATACAATATACATAGTGGGGAAAAGATTTGCCAAAATAGAAAGATCAAGCTGGATTGTGAAGGCCTTGACTGTGTTTTTTCATTCACTCAGCTCATATTATTAGCTACCTACCTGTGCCAGGCACTGTTCTGGGTGCCCAGTTTGGACTTCATTTGTTCTGGTGGATAATGTGTTATCTAATTAATGTCGTTTTTTGTTTTTTGTTTTTTAATTAGGGAAGTCACATTTTTAATTTTTAAGAATGGAATGGGGAGATGTGAAAGGTACTGGAACTAGTTGGAAGGCTTTAAAAAAGTGTCTTGAAAGCTCTGGAAAAAAAAATCTTGTAGAGAACTTTGGCCTAGTTTAGTTTACTTACTTCTTCCTGAGTCAGTCGTTGTGGTTAAGGGGTAGACTAATTTGGTGAAGCCTGAGCTGTGTACCTACCTACTCCTGGAGACAGATTAGCTTTCAACAAACTACATGGATTTAGTAGGACTACTATGGAATTTACAGTAATGGAGTCTTCTCAGGAAAGAATGGTGGCCAGACCAAAATAGCTCCTCCATATAATTGCTATTGGAGCCTATACAAGGAGCATCTAATCAAAAGTTGAGTCAGGACAAGCTTCCTGGAAGAAGTGACATTCAGTTTGAAGCCTGAGATTAACAGGAATTAGTGGATGGCAGAGGGGTGGACACAAATATATCAGGGAGAAGAGTATTATAAATTATAAGCACACACACATGCACTATATACAGAGTATGAGAGAGTGTCATGTTTAAACAACTATGAAAAGTTCATCTTGGCTGAAAGGTGCAGTTTAAGAGAGTAGTAATAGTGGAGAGAGTAGGGAAAGATGAGGGTAGAGAGATGAGCATGGAGAGATGAAGGATAGGGGAAATGAAGGTTGGGAGAGATGAGGGCAGATTAGTTAGGGCCTCATAAACTATATATAGGAATTTGATGTTATCAAAGAGTTTTGACCTGAGGAGTGTCATATTTATTTTTAGAAAGTTGTGAAACTATCTTATAACTAAGGTGGTAAGGATGAGATGAGCTAATATTTTTAAGGGCTCATAGTATACCAGGAACATTCTAGTTCTTTATATATGTTCTCTTAGTTAACTGCAAGTTATTTTGTCCTCATTTTATGAATTAAGAAATCGGATTTCCAAAGGGTAAAAAAAGCCTTGAAAGGCTACGTATAACTAAGAAGTAGTAGCTCTGGCCTTCTAACATTCTTTAGCCTATACCACATTTTTTTCTCTCAAAAAGGTATTTTTTCTTTCAGTTTCATATTTATTAAGTTCAACCAGAAAAAGGAATTTAATCTCCTGAAGACTTGCTATGTAATTTACTACCTTAAAATTTGCATCATTGGCTGCTTCAAGACACTAATCCTTTTGTTATGGGAAAAAAAACGTGAATTTGGTGTTCAATGTAAAATAAAAATCCTTTACCAAGAATTTAAGTGTATTTTACCAATGTACAAGATACTAGTGATGAGTTAAGGAAAAAAGCCCAAAATGCAAGACAAGTTGTCAGCATATTTAAGCTTTTTCCGTGGTTGGATTTCAATTTACTTATTGAAACAGTTTCCCCAGAAAGAATCCAATTTGCAAGTAGTTCTCAGAAATTTGCCTGACATTGAAATTCATTACACCTTTTCTCCCCAATCCATTACCTTAGTTCAGACATTTATATTGTTTCATATATGGTTTCTCTGAGCCTATTTTCTCATCTCTAAAATGAAGATAATAATACCTGCCCTTTCTTTATCATTGGGTTTTTCTGAGGTTCAGATTAACAGATGTTTGTGAAAGACATATTTAGAAGATTATAAACATTTGACAAGACAACTTCAAAAATTCAGGATAAACTGAGAAAGTTGATAAAATATGACAAAGTGATACTGGGCTAAGATTAAAATACGAATGATGAGCATTAACACAAAAACATTAAAGACAATTTCTTTTTTAAAAGAGGATACTGCAATAAACGGGGAGTATGTATATTTTTGTAGAAATATAAGACTAAGTTTTATAACTCCGTTTCTGAAAGATAACTCATAGAAGAAAATAGAGATTTTGTTAACATTTTAAATATGATGGCAAATAATGTTTTTTAGGCTCGCAGCATTGAATGTGAAGTTTTAAAAAAAGAGAAACAAATGAAGATCTTAGAAAACAAGGTATTATTTAATTGCAAAAAGCATTTTTGAGAAATGAGACTTTGTAACAACAGGATGACTAGGCTCTTTAGGACCAGTCTTTACACTGTCCTGTACAAAGAGATTTCAATTGTCTTTGAAGGGTTTGAGGAATAATTTTGGATTTTTACTGCAGGTTTCTTTGAAGAAGCTCTGGGTTCAGGAGTTTTGTACACTGCTTCAAAGAGCAAAGTTTCATTAAACTTCTCCTTAGTTATCTCTTCCCTTTCCCCAAACTGTACACTCTCAGCAGCTGCATTTGTTGTAGGTATCTTTAGAGTGGGAAGATGCTTTTAAAGATTATTGTTAGACATTTCTCTCATTCATATAATCAAAGGAGCTACAGAAAATTTTCTCTTTATGTGAAATTGTGAAGTGTTTTTACTGCCTGGCTGTCCATCCCAATTCACTTCTCCCGTCTCCACACATTTGTCCTAAACTTGACCTTCTATATAGTGAATAGCCCTCTGGAAAAGTATAATTCACTCTCTGAAGTTCTGACCTCTGATAACACCATTTTCTTCTGCCTAGAATTCTGGTGAATAAAATTCTTTGTTTCTATGCATGCGAATTATTTTACTTAGAAGTGAACTGTGCTTGGGGAAAAAAACTGTGGTAGTTTAAATCCTTTTCAAGAATTTTGGACGTTCTGCTGAATATGTTTATCTTCATTAGCCCTAAATATGGAGATTATTTCAATTTAAAAGGCATGACAAGTTATTTTAATTTTCATTAGCTTATTCAGAAAGAAGGGAGAGTGAGATGGGGGAGTCAAATTACATTCAAAGATAATAGTTTTGATGTCATTATTTTAGTAAGATACACACTTATTTTTGAACTGTAGTGACGCAGTTAAAAAGATGGCTTTATAGGAATACCAATATCTGAAGTCTTTTCAGGTCTGATTCTGTTTTCTGTTCTTTCTGCTGATATTTACTCATTGATTCTTAATTCTTTGTTTGTTTGTTTTTATGATTCTTTGGAATTTTATCTGTGGGAATTCTTTGAGGCTTGTGTTGAAGTTTATATTTTCCCAAAAAGATTTTCTTGGGAGCACTGTTCACCAGGAACCATTTTAAATTAAATTCTCCATTTTAGGTTTTTCCAAATCATGAAGATAACATGAATTCAGGCTATACAGTCATATAAGCCTACCTCATGGCTACAAATTCTCAGGGAAATTTTGATACCTTTCACTCTGTGCTGGCATCAAGACAGAGAAATTTTCTTGTGACCCTTCTGTGTGACAGATTTATTTTTTACATTTTCATGGAGTAGATAGTTTTTGAGTTTGTGGCTTTATGCAGGGTTGTCTTATTGAACTCCTTACCTTTAGTGAGCTCTAAGTTTTATCTCCTATCTCCCTTACACTAGGTAGTTTCAGCAGATGTCCTTAGCTGGCTTTGATACCCCCAAACGTACTATTATCATTTTAAAGTTATAATTTCAAGTAAGAAGATTCCTTATTTTGTAGCAATTTCCTTTTAAATTATCTTTATCAGGAAGGTTCTTCAGAGTGTATAGGTGGCCTTTCTGCCAAAATTGGAAATCCTTGATTTTTAAAATAAGTAAAAATTGTATACACAAATAGTTGTACCTGCTACTGTATTTATACCAGTAAAATTGGCATGAAAATCACCAAAATGTTTCTCATTTTTCTGTAGCTTTTCTTCCTTTGTTTTCTTTTTTGAGTTTTCTGAAGTAGACCATTTAGGGGTTAAGCATATTAAAATGAGATATTTAACAACTGTGCCGTGTATTACTCAGTTTTAGAATAATAGCTGATTATGACTGCAAATGGGTATTGCAATAAAAATATTTAACAGGGTATTTTGTGATGAGAGATTAAATTTTTTTCCATTAGAGTTTTTATTTTGATGGAAATCAGGACTGTTTAGAAATTTGTGCTGCTTTTATGATACTCCGATTATTTCTTAGCCTAATGCCTCTTAGTGCAATCATGCCTGTGTACTCAGGTGACATAGTCTCTCAAAGTGAGATATAAAAAAAGTGGTTTAGGTGGTATTTCTATAAGAGGAGTTAGAATCTAGTTAAGAGGAGATAGAGTATCACATTATTCCCCTTCCCCAAATATAAAAGTAAAAGAGACTCAGAAATGAGAAATGAGGAATGATGAGTAAGGAAGAAGGCAAATTATAGTTAATCTTACCTCTGGCTGTAGCTTTTCAAAATCCAAATAATAATAAAATTCAGCCTTTTATATAGAATTGACCAAGAGGCACATTTTCCTTAAAGTAATTGAATTAATATCTTCTTTAATTAGGTTAAGAAATGTGAAGAATTTCAAGTTTATATTGAGAAAATCTTTATTAAAATTTATACTTGATCACATAATTTTTTTTTAAAGATTTTATTTATTTATTTGACAGAGATAGAGACAGCCAGCGAGAGAGGGAACACAAGCAGGGGGAGTGGGAGAGGAAGAAGCAGGCTCATAGCGGAAGAGCCTGATATGGGGCTCGATCCCATAACGCGGGGATCACGCCCTGAGCCGAAGGCAGACGCTTAACCGCCGTGCCACCCAGGCGCCCCTGATCACATAATTTTTGACATTAATGGAATTACTAAACTACATAAGTTTTAAAATGACTTTTATGTTATTTTATGCAATATTTTTATTAGTTTGAAATTACTTATTGTGACTGGAATATTGAATAAAATAATTATAATTTCTCATAACTTTTTAGTGCAACAATTTAAGGAAACAAGTTGAAAATAAAAGCAAGTGTATTGAAGAACTCCAGCAGGAGGTATGTACTGATTCTCAAAATTAAACTACTAAAGAAAAACGATTTTTTTCACTACAATAATACTTTCCTTTCCTTTAGTAATATCCGTCTATGTCAGTGGCAGTGCAAAATTGAATCATGTTGTTACTGAGTATAATTCTTCATTTTAATATTTTACAGAATAAGGCCTTAAAAAAGAAGGGCACAGCAGAAAGCAAGCAACTGAATGTTTATGAGATAAAGGTATTTGGAATCTTCACTTTTGTTTTTAAAATACTAGTAAGTAGATAAGAACTTAGGAAATTTCATACTCTTAATTTGTATTGTAGTAATTTTCACAAATTCTTTTGAGAGTGTAAGAATCAATCCTTTTAATAGAGTGCTTGCTTGTCTGTGACTTAGCTGTATCTGAACAATCTAAGCAGCTTAAATACATGAATATGTGTGGTATATGTGTGTATTCATATTCCTTACCCATACCTTCAAATTTGAGATTGAGTAGGTTTGGGGTAGAGCATTGGAATCTACATATTTTAGAAGGTCTATATATGATTATGCTGCTGCACAAGAAGTTTGAGAACCATTGATTTTACAGAGACAAATTAAAGTTAGGGAATGTCAGCTCATGATGTCAGAGCCCTAATTTGTTTACAGTCATATTCCTAAGTCTTTGAACAACAGCTGACAGTAAGTACTCAAATAGTTTTTGAGTCTTGAATGGAAAACAGTGGTTCTCAGTCTTTGAAAGATGTTCCTTTTCTAGGAAAGCAAAAATCTTACACCTTCCTTTAATACTATTTGAGATTAAAAGTATATAAACATTGTGTTAAAAATGAATTCTCAAACTGCTGGAATTGTATAGAAAAATAATTGATAATATATATCCTGTAATTCAGCCTTCTATAGGTAGAATCAAAAGATATATACAAAATATTCATAGCAGTATTAATTGTGGTAGCCCTAAAATGAAGATGACACAGATATCCATTAGTAGTATAAAAGTAAGTCAATAGGAAATCTCTCTAAGATGACCCAGATTTTGGAATTAGGAGATAAGGTCATTTGTATAGTTTTTATAAGTATACTCAAAGATGGAAAGGAGAATATGATTATAATGAATAAATGGAGAATCTCAGTGAAGAAATGGAAACTTTAAAAAAGCATCAAATGGAAATTGTACACTTGAAAAGTAAAATATCTTTTTTTTTAAATTTTATTATTATATTATGTTAGTCACCATACAGTACATCCCCGGATTCCGATGCAAAGTTCGATGCTTCATTAGTTGCGTATAACACCCAGTGCACCATGCAATACGTGCCCTCCTTACTACCCATCACCAGTCTATCCCATTCCCCCACCCCCCTCCCCTCTGAAGTCTTCAGTTTGCTTCTCATAGTCCATAGTCTCTCATGTTTCATTCCCCCTTCTGATTACCCCCCCTTTCTTTATCCCTTTCTTCCCCTACTGTTCATCCTAGTTCTTATGTTCCATAGATGAGAGAAACCATATGATAATTGTCTTTCTCTGCTTGACTTATTTCACTTAGCATTATCTCCTCCAGTGCCGTCCATGTTGCAGCAAATGTTGAGAATTCGTTCTTTCTGACAGCTGAGTAATATTCCATTGTATATATGGACCACAGCTTCTTAATCCAGTCATCTGTTGAAGGGCATCTCGGCTCCTTCCACGATTTAGCTATTGTGGACAATGCTGCTATGAACATTGGGGTGCATATGGCCCTTCTCTTCACTACGTCTGTATCTTTGGGGTAAACACCCAGCAGTGCAATGGCTGGATCATAGGGAAAAGTAAAATATCTTAACCTTCAAAGGTCCTTGTAGTAGATTAAAGATGGATGAAAAGAGTGATGTGAACTTGAAGCTGAATCAATAGAAAGATTAGTCAGAGAAACACAGAAAAAAGATTAAAAAAAAAAAAAAAGGAAGCGTTCCCCAGTCACCTGTGAAACAATATCAAGTGGTTTTTAAATGTGCAATTGGAGACCCTAAGAAGAGGGGAGAAAGAGAATAGGGCAAAAGAAAGTTATTTGAAAGATTTCTGAAAAATTTCCCACATTTAATAAAAAGCAGAAACTTCCAGATCTGTGGCTTTTAGCAAATCCATAGCAAGATTGACAGAAAATGATACCTAGGCAGGTGTGTCTGAGTCACAGTGGTAAACCCAAAAATAAAGAGTAACTTTTAAAAGCAGCCAGAGAAAGGAGAAACAATGATATAAATGAAGGCTGACCTTGAATCAGGACAGTGAAGGCCAGCTAACAAAGTAATGACATATGTAAAATGGTGCCAGAAAGAAACTATCAAGCCACAATTCTGTATGCAGCAAAAATAAGGACATGGAGAGTTGTACTGAATGTTAAAGACCTGCTAAAGGAATTTTTTTTTCCATCTGAGAGAAAATGACATCAGACGAAAACTTAAATCAATGGAAGGAATGAGAAAACTAGAAACAATAAATATGTGGATGAGCATAAAAGGCTATATATATTTTTCTTAATTTTTAGTATATATGGCTTTTTAAGGAAATGCTATACAGAGTGCATAAGATACATGATAACCATGGCACAAAGGACAGGAGGGTAATACGACTACTTTGTTGTAAGATTTTTACATTCTACATGAAGTGATACACTATTAAGTCTTAAGTAGACTATAATAAGTTAGGGATACATATTATTCTCCCTAGAGCAGCCACTATAAAATAATGCAAAGAAACATAGTGAGAAGCCAGTAGAGTAACTGAAATGGAATACTAAAAAAATTTTTTTTTTGTTGGTTGTCAAATGATCATTTATTGAAATATTTTCCTTTGTAATTCTTAACTTGGGCATTCCATTGCACACTATTGTTGTCATCTATGATATCATGAGGGTGATGGCTATCAACATTTCAGCCCACAGATTGGGCAGTCCCCAGGATCTCTTTAATGGTTCCAGAGAGTTCTCTAGCTAAAGATTGGTGCTGCATCTGTTGGACTTTGTTGACAATCTCATCAAAAGTGATATTTCCACTGTGCTTAATGTTTTTCTGCTTTTTGTCTCTTGGCAGTAGCTTGAGGGCTGGGCTTTGATAATCACGGCAGAGGCAGAAGGTACCTTTAATCTGGGCTTTCTGTTCTGAATGATCAGTTTCACTGTAATCCTCAGACCCTTATACTCACTGGTTGCCTTGGCAATGTCATCACCAACCTTTTTTGGGGACAGACACAGGGGGCTGATCTTCGGGGCTAGGGCAGATGTGGCACCAGTTTCCCCAGTGGTGCCCTTCAGGTATACAATTTTGATCTCACTGGGGTTGAACTTAGGCAGTATGGTGGAGGCAGCTGTGTCAGATGAACCCAGATTTGGGATGACCTAAGAGAGTTGCATCTTCATCTCCTCCGAGCCAAAAGACAAAAAGTGGAATACTAAAAGTTTTGATAAACCCAAAAGAGAAGCAGAACAAAAAAAGAGGTGATATGAAAAAGGAAAATATATATAGATTAGAAAAGAATAAGTTAACTATCTCTTCTTCTTTTTTTTTTAGATTTTTATTTTATTTTATTTGAGAGAGAGAAAGAGCACAAGTAGGGGGAGGGGCAGAATAAGAGGGAGAAGCAGACCCCCACTGAGCAGGGAACCCGATACAGGGCTTGATCCCAGGACCCCAAGATCATGACCTGAGCCGAAGGCAGATGCTTAACTGACTGAGCAACCCAGTTGCCCTTAAACTATCTCTTCTTAAGTGATATATATGTCTATATTAAAAATTCTAAGGTTTCTACCAAGTTGCTAGTGTTCTAGTAAGTGAACTTGGCAAAGTCACTGGATACGGTGTTGATTACTAAAAATCAATTGTATTTCTGTCTGTTGACAACTACTAACTGAAAAATAAATTTTAAAACACATATCACAGTAGCTTCAAAATCCATATAATAGAGACAAGTTTAACAAAATACACTGAAGACTCATACACTAAGAAGGACTAACATTGCTGAGACAAGAAGACCTAAGTAAATACACGTATTTATGTTCATTGATTGGATGCCTTGATATCTTTAAGATGTCAGATTTTCCCAAATTGATCTAGAGAATCAATCAGTCCCCATCACAATTCCAGCAAACCTGTATATATATATATATATATATATACACATACACACACACACACACCTTAAAAGCTGCTTATAAAATGTATATGAACATGCAGAGGACCCAACGACTTTGGGGAAAAAAAAAAGAATAAAGTCAGAGGATTTAGGCTGCCTGATTTGAGGATTTACTGTAAAGCTACAGTAATCAAGATATAGTATATTATATTTAAGATAGACAAAGAGATCAATGCAATCTAATAGAAAGTTTAGAAGTAGACTAGTTGATATATAGTCCATTGATTTTTTTTTTTCAACAGAGATGACAAAAAAATACAATGGGAGCAATGAAAGTTTTTTTAACATGTTTTAGAATAACTGGATATCCATATGGAGAAAAAAACCTTCCTACCTCAAACCACAAACAAAAGTTAATTTTAAATGGGTTATAGACCTAAAAATATTGAACTCTAAAGCCTCTAGAGGAAGATATAGGAGAGTATCTTCATGGCTTGGAGGTCAGCAAAGATTTCTTAGAGCATAGAAAACAATATTCATAAAATTATGATAAGTTAGACTCATCAAAATCTGAAAGATCTGCGTTTCAAAAGGTGTCATTAAGAAAATAGTCAAGGTACAAAGAAGGCGCAAATACCGACAAAAACATTTATTTGACAAATGACATATATTGATGAATGGGTACTATAAAAGCATTCGTGAAGTTGTAGATCATTTTTTTAAATGATTTTTTATTATATTATGTTAGTTACCATACAGTACATCCCCGGATTCCGATGTAAAGTTCGATGCTTCATTAGTTGCATATAACACCCAGTGCACCATGCAATACGTGCCCTCCCTACTACCCATCACCGGTGTATCCCAATCCCCCACCTCCCTCCCCTCTGAGGCCCTCAGTTTGTTTCTCATACTCCATAGTCTCTCATGTTTCATTCCCCCTTCTG